>NC_081755.1:37023950-37324366 GCF_963082965.1 Carassius carassius | reverse complement strand
CAAAGTGCACACAGGCACCAAAACGAAAATTAGCCCACACAACATAGGCCATACAATAATTGCAAAAAAAAAAAAAAAAAAACAATCACGGTGACCTTGCTGCACACAGCAACTGCTTTGACCTATTCCTCCCAACATTTGCCATGCGCATGACACCCATGCAATGAATACTAATCCGGCATTAGAATCACCAACAACAAGTTCTGCAGAGCTGTGAAGGGACAGGTAACCCTGATAAGACTAAATCCAAACAAAAGACGAGCATGGCAAGTGCCAGCATGTCTCATGTTTTTAAGGATCAATTGTGGAAGCACCAAGGAAGGGTGTGAGGTGACAGAGCGAATCCAGCAGCGAAGAAAAAGCAGGCGTTAAGATTCTGCATGCTTAAACACTACAAGAATTAAGAGGGAGAATTAGGGGGTAAATGCACACATCTCTTGAATTACTCCATAGAAATCAGCCCTGCAGGGCGAACTGAAAAAGGTGGATGTTATATAAGCCAGCACTTGTGAGAATGGGCTTCTCCTCACAGGTAAACCAGCCAGTTCTGTCACTTCCTATACATAATGCTACAGAAAGCTCTCGACATCTAATGTATCGAATATTCTAGCAATAAATCAGAAAGAAAAGACGTGACCAAAGGTAAACTCCACTTTGGTGGCTAAATAAAGGCAGATGATCGGCTCTTGTTGTGCTGTCCTCCAGAGACACAGTTTGTCTAATTACAGGAAGCAAAACATTAAAAGATGAAGATGCATATGCAGCAGAAATTGAAAACTGAAAAACTGTAGAAATCACAGACACGGCTCCCCTCAATCACGGGTGTGTCCAGCAAGAGATCAGAGGAGGAACTGTGAGAAATCTCCGTGTTATGGGGACAAAACCGCTTTGGTCACACTGTCCACAATCTTTGTAGTGTTGACAAAACAAACGCGTCAAACCACAAATCCATCTTTACCAAAATTTAAGCAGCGGGTTTTTGAATAGACCGTAATCTCACAGAGAAACTGTCGACAAACTAATCTGAGAACACCATAAATGTAAACAGAGCAGAAAGTGTTTGGTGAACATCTCAGGAACGGATTGAATAAACCAAAGTTAAGTCGTGGTGAAATATTTATTTAAGACACTATAGCTAGACGAAATAGACTTACAGTTTATGCACCGAATGGAGCAAGATTACGGAAAGGAATAGAAAATCTTGAGTTTACAAAAACATAACCGTTACACAAACACAAATAGTATTGTTTTTGTTAACAGCAGTTTAACCAAACAAGGCCGGTTACAAATGTACTGAAGTAACTTATCGAGCCAACTTTAGCACAACCAAACTAATAAAAATGTACAGCTAGGGACCAAAATACAAAACAAACCTGGGTTTAACGGTCCTTGTATATTTTTAAATGTATAAAGTAACATTAACGACTTTAGAACGTTTCCGTTTAATTGCTAACTACGTTAGCAAGCTACAGAAACCACGACGAAAGTTTTCGTTAACTATGATAACTTTTTAAAAACTAAACTAATTTATGTCATTAATATAATGTTGCCGAATATGCTGTAAGCCTCAGCGCATCCAGACTGTGGTGGATTGGCGTTTTATTTTTAATATCACCGACTCTTTAAACGCTATAAAGTGAGTTTAAATATTAACGATAGCCGTTTAGGCTAGCTAACTGTGGCTATGCGCCGACTAACTTGCTAATTTAATTAAATATCACTCGTATTCCTTTCAGACCGTGAAGGAAATCGAGCTTTATCATAGCATTTCACTTTAAATAAAGTGTTTAATGCAGAATTACTTAAAGCTCAAGCCGAAATGTGTGCAGTGCTCGGCGGAGATATCGCCACACTGAGAGATAAGACTAGAAAACAAAACCAGTAACTTACCAAACCTCCTGTGCCGATGATGACCGGAGGTAACACCCGGCATAAGTACACACTACTCGTGTGAGAGAGATAGAAACTTTATTTTCTGAGACACGGTGTAGTCGAGGTGTGTGTTGATGTGACGGTAGTGTTAAGAGTGCTGGGCTTGTGTGTGTTCAACATGGCGCTCTGGCTGCACATTCATCCTCCTCCGAGGCCGAGGGGCGAGACAAATCAAAGGGTGTGACCAAACTCACTGGGCTTCATTCGGAAAACTCGTTATTTCCCAAATATCCCCAATGCGAGCCTCTTTAACGCCACGGAAGTCGAGCAAGACACCTATAAAGCGATGTTCTTCTGAAATGAGTGTACACTTACCGTCATCGTAAGATAAGCGTGCTCTTGAGTTACCGAAACCGATAAACTCTGCGGAATGTGGCCCCCAAGTGGGCTTATATTAGAAACATCTGACTGTGATCCTGAGGAGGGGGGAATGTTTCTAGGAAAAAAGAAACTTCACGTTCTCATCGTGTTTAAAATAGCTATGTCTCAGAGGAAGATGTACAGCGTGGACGACTCATAACAGTACAACAATACTCAATAACGTTTCCCTCGGTTGTGCAAAAAATGTAAAATAGACTAATTTCCACCAAAACACCACGGTTATGGTTGATCAGGTAAAGCAAAAAAAAAAAAAAAACCCCACTAAAATAAGCATTAACAGAATTTAAACAGACTTAGGATACCAGAATTTTAGGATTACCAGAATTTTATTTTATTACATTACATTACAGTAATGGCAACTACCATGCTACCACAGTTTAAATTTAGTAACTGTTTAACTGTTAGTAAAAAGTGGTATTTTAGAGAAAACTAAAATAGATATGGTTACTATGTTTTTCAGATTAAAAAAACAGACAGATGATGTGGAAGTTATCATTAATATTTATGTAGGTAATATATTTGAAACTGTTATTTTGGTGAAAGAAATAACAGTAAGTAAGCCAGTGAATGAGTAAATAAATGATAATAATATTTATTATTAAATATAATTAATATCAAATGGTTTAAAAAGTGAAAGTGACGTGACATACAGCCAAGTATAGTGACCCATACTCAGAATTTGTGCTCTGCATTTAACACATCCAAAATGCACACACACACACCCAGAGCAGTGGGCAACCATTTATGCTGCGGCGCCCGGGGAGCAGTTGGGGATTTGGTGCCTTGCTCAAGGGCACCTCAGTCGTGTGATTGCTGGCCCGAGACTCAAACCCACAACCTTTGGGTAAGGAGTCATACTCTCTAACCACTAGGCCATAACTTCCCAAAATTAATACAAAATACAATAAATTAATACAATTTAGATTATTCTTTGACTAGACAGACTTTAAACATATAGAATCTGTTTTCCGTCAAACCAGATGATTACCAAATACAGACAAAAGACACTTAAGGTTTATGAACTTACTTGGACCCAGATGTAACATTAGAAACATTAGAATGAACGTAATTTGATGCTTTTAGTAACTATGATACCATTTTACTACTTCCAAACATAATATATGTGTTACAGTGTGAATCTTTTATTTGAAAATAATAAAACATTGGACACAGTTCAACTCATCAAAGAAAAATTCTTAGTGAAATGTGACGCATACCTTGACGTATTATGGTCGGTTAGACTAGATTGAGTATTAACATGAGTTCACCAGTAAGGGGCAGCATGGTGTAGGTTTTCCTTCTCATGGTACTGAACTAGACGTGTTCAGTGATGAATCCTCTTTGGGGAAAGTGAAGTGAAACGACTTCTTAATCGTACAATAATTCAAACTTTTACTCCAGTTTATTACATCTCAGTTTTTATCATCTCACTAATTACAATATGTGGTAAACAATAACATTGTTTTCCTCTAAAAGTGTTCAAATCCTGTCTTTGACCTTAAAAGAGCAGTGTGGTGAAGCATTGTGGTCCCTTTCATGATGCATGCATTTATTTCTGCATACAATCTGCAAGTGACATCCTACAGTGAGGTAAAACAGAAGTTTCCATTTAGCAATGTTGAAATGTTTCCCAATCTGCATAGTTTCCTTCGCATGACTTCTTGACAATGTATGGCGTTCATCTTGTTTCTTTTGTCGAGTAAGTGTGATTTTCATTATCTAATGGTACTATGCACAAGGTCTGAATAATAATGAGCAATGAAACTCGGATTTACAGTCGAACATGAATATTTGTATTATCATAGCCTATAAATGTGGACCATAATACAACCCGAATTCCGGAAAAGTTGGGACGTTTTTTAAATTTTAACAAAATGAAAACTAAAGGAATTTCAAATAACATGAGCCAATATTTTATTCACAATAGAACATAGATAACGTAGCAAATGTTTAAACTGAGAAATGTTACACTTTTATCCATTTAATTAGCTCATTTAAAATTTAATGCCTGCTACAGGTCTCAAAAAAGTTGGCACGGGGGCAACAAATGGCTAAAAAAGCAAGCAGTTTTGAAAAGATTCAGCTGGGAGAACATCTAGTGATTAATTAAGTTAATTGATATCAGGTCTGTAACATGATTAGCTATAAAAGCTTTGTCTTAGAGAAGCAGAGTCTCTCAGAAGTAAAGATGGGCAGAGGCTCTCCAATCTGTGAAAGACTGCGTAAAAAAATTGTGGAAAACTTTAAAAACAATGTTCCTCAACATCAAATTGCAAAGGCTTTGCAAATCTCATCATCTACAGTGCATAACATCATCAAAAGATTCAGAGAAACTGGAGAAATCTCTGTGCGTAAGGGACAAGGCCGGAGACCTTTATTGGATGCCCGTGGTCTTCGGGCTCTCAGACGACACTGCATCACTCATCGGCATGATTGTGTCAATGACATTACTAAATGGGCCCAGGAATACTTTCAGAAACCACTGTCGGTAAACACAATCCGCCGTGCCATCAGCAGATGCCAACTAAAGCTCTATCATGCAAAAAGGAAGCCATATGTGAACATGGTCCAGAAGCGCCGTCGTGTCCTGTGGGCCAAGGCTCATTTAAAATGGATGTTTTATGTTTTATGGTCAGACGAGTCCAAATTTGACATTCTTGTTGGAAATCACGGACGCCGTGTCCTCCGGGCTAAAGAGGAGGGAGACCTTCCAGCATGTTATCAGCGTTCAGTTCAAAAGCCAGCATCTCTGATGGTATGGGGGTGCATAAGTGCATACGGTATGGGCAGCTTGCATGTTTTGGAAGGCTCTGTGAATGCTGAAAGGTATATAAAGGTTTTAGAGCAACATATGCTTCCCTCCAAACAACGTCTATTTCAGGGAAGGCCTTGTTTATTTCAGCAGGACAATGCAAAACCACATACTGCAGCTATAACAACAGCATGGCTTCGTCGTAGAAGAGTCTGGGTGCTAACCTGGCCTGCCTGCAGTCCAGATCTTTCACCTATAGAGAACATTTGGCGTATCATTAAACGAAAAATACGTCAAAGACGACCACGAACTCTTCAGCAGCTGGAAATCTATATAAGGCAAGAATGGGATCAAATTCCAACAGCAAAACTCCAGCAACTCATAGCCTCAATGCCCAGACGTCTTCAAACTGTTTTGAAAAGAAAAGGAGATTCTACACCATGGTAAACATGCCCCGTCCCAACTATTTTGAGACCTGTAGCAGAAATCAAAATTGAAATGAGCTCATTTTGTGCATAAAATTGTAAACTTTCTCAGTTTAAACATTTGCTATGTTATCTATGTTCTATTGTGAATAAAATATTGGCTCATGTGATTTGAAAGTCTTTTAGTTTTCATTTTATTAAAATTTAAATACCGTCCCAACTTTTCCGGAATTCGGGTTGTATATGCTAACTGTAAGAAATGACTCATTATGTATGGGAGGCAATGGCTACAAATTATTTATTCATCCTTAAATGACGATTCACATAAAAAAGGGAAAATTCTTTCATCATTTACTCCCACTCATGTTGCTCTGAACCTGTATGATTATTGTGAAGAATGTTAATAACCAAACAGTTTTGGTTATATTATAAACATCTGAATTTATTTTCCACAGAAAGCAAACAAACATGTAATGCAGGTTTGAAACAACAAGGCAAAATAAATGATGACAGAATTTTTTATGTTTGTTTATACTTTTTATTTTATCCTAAAGTATCTGTTTAGGAGAAAGGTTCACCCCAGTCTTTTTATTTTTTGGTGAAGAATAGCGTGCATAACTTCTTTGTAAATGAGAATGTAAATGGTGTGGTTATTAATCATAGGCCACAGGGTCATATGAGCAATAATAGCAAGGTATGAGATGGGTGCAGTGCATCTATATTTTTCAACCTCTGTCACCTAGACACCCCTCTGTTTGTGGTTTCCTTGTTTCATGCTCAGGAAGCTCTTTTTCTGCACCCCCATATAATGTTTATATTGTTGCATGTGTTTCTCCGGATATACATATATATATAATGTAATTACATTAACTAAGATTCATAAAACACACACCAACTCAAATATATTTTCCTCTAAGTAGTGGAATTAATGCTACAATGAGCATTCTACAATAAAATGTTTCTTTTTATATAAGCATCTTGACTTTCTGTCAGCGGATTCACACCACCAGCAGTTTCTTATGTGCAATCCTACATCTGGGTGCAAGTCACATTCACAGGTTGTCTTTTGTGGTGCAAAATGTTTCCAAGTCGAAGTAACAATTAAAGTCACGGAAAATATTGTGTTGAGTGCTGCTGACATCCTAACTAGACCTTTATGCCTGTACACATACAGGTGCTTCAAGTCTTTGGTACTTTTATGTGATGATTTTGGCTCACATTTAACAAAAACCAGTCTAATCTCAACAAATTAGAATACTTCATAAAACCAATAAATAAATAAATAAAAATCATCACAATTAAGAGAACTAAAGACTTAGACTACTTCAGTCTGTGTGCATTGAATTTATTTAATATACGAGTTTCACAATTTGAGTTGAATTACTGAAATTAATGAACTTTTCCTCGACATTCTTATTTATTGAGATGCACCTGTACAGTAGGTTTATCACATTTAAGTGATAATTCATGAAGTAACTTTCTTTCTTTACAGCTAAACTTCAAATGTTCTGAAAGGGATTTTGTAAACAGCAACTCTCTGCCTTGGGGAGTGTTCATAACATCAGCTCAAACAACTGTCTGTGTGTACATTCTTACATACAAAATACATTCTTTTCACTGAGGAATATCAAAAGAAAAGAGCATTTCTTGTGAAATATCTAGCCAAAAATGGGGCGTTGATGTGCATTTCAGGGCTAAACAGAAGCACCAATAGAGAAACATTCATTGTGAGGTGTTCAGTGAGTCACACGGCTCTGGGGACATTGGCTCATTTTGTGTTCTTTGAATCATGAATTCTTTCAGATGAACTCCTCAGCGGATTTGATTCAGTTCCAGCTATTTCCAGACAAAGAAATGCTAGTAACATCTGAGGAAAAGTTTAAACTAAGACTTGCTCTGTGACAGATCTGCTCATAAAACAGCAGTCAGGCAAACACATGCGTTATTCTTTACAAGTAATACGCAAGAGGCTATTCTTTTCGTCATCCTCCCATTATTTTTTCAACTTTCCTGTTACTCACACAGCTGTATTTCCTTCTGTTAGAGCACACTGAGACAGGAACCGCCACCCCTGCCTCCCTCCCACGTGCTTCTCTCTCTCTCTGTTAGACCCACACACATTCTCATGCTTGTTCTCTCGGTTCATTTATCTCGGTGCAGTGTTTGACAGTGAGCTGTTTCAGTGTGTATGCTCTCTGGGCTCACCCTTTCCTCTCTTCTGTGTTCTGTTGCTGTGTTGGGACGTCTACACACATTGATCTTCTGGGATCTGGCTTCACCTCCAGCTCAGGATGGAAGCAGTAGCCCTTTACAACTTTTTTGCCACGGAAAGTGATGAGCTCAGTTTCCAGAAGGGAGATGTACTCAAGGTAAGAGCAGTTTTGTGTTTGTTTATTTGCTTGCTGGATGAAATGATTTGCTTATGGTCTTTTCATCTACTAGATCACTAATATGGAAGATGATCCTAACTGGTACACGGCAGAGTTGGTGAACAGGAAGGGCTATGTACCTAAAAACTATATCATTGTAAGGCCGCACACGTAAGTACAATTTTATTATCTGTAAACCTTGTAAAGTATTGATTTCACTTTGGTGAGTCTAGTCTTGATTCACACACACTAGATCAGAATGGTCACAGGAAAAAGAGCACACGTGAGAATTGTCTCATTGAGATTAAACAGTCTCCTGCTTCTCGGATGGTTCTTCTGAGAAAAATACTCTCAAAGCGCTGCCATTATACCAAAGCGTGTTATCATATATGTCAGTATAAACTCAAATAATTGTCAAAGAAAAATCTACCAGGAACAAAATATTTGAGCCGTTATATTTTGTTTGAATTTTTTTACATTCATTTCTAGCTATGTGGTGTCAGTATACGCAGTATGCAATGTAAACATACACACTCATAAAAAAAAAACATTTTTAAAAAATCTTATAATTTTAAAATTGACATTTTTGTGGAAACCAGCATACACAACCATTCAAAACTTTGGAGTAAGATTGATTGACTGATTAAGATATAAATATTTTTATTCAGCAAGGAAACTGGTCTTAAATTGATCAAAAGTGACATTAACTACATTTATAATGTTACAAAAGATTTATATTTCAAATGCGTGCTGTTTGAACTTTTTCAAGAATAAATGAACATCATTTTTTTATATCCCTTTCTGTCACCGATGGAGTTTTGGTTCCTTGTCACTGTTGCCTTTGACTTGCTTAGTTGGTGAAGCTTGACTGATTGCACAGACACTATTAGAAGTGATGACATCACTCTTTGTTATTGTCCTCTTGCATTAATGTTTTCCTGTTTGACACTGTTAAAGCTGCTTTGACTAAATCTGTATTGTATAAAGCGTTAAAAAAAGTGAGAAAAAAAAACGATCTGCATATCAGAATGATTTCTGGTGGATGTTCAGAATGTGACACTGAAGACTGTAGTAATGATGCTGAAAATACAGCGTTGTCATCATCACAGGAATTTTTTACATTTCAAATAATCAAATAAAACAGTTGTTTTAAAATGAATAATATTACACAATATTACTGTTTTTACTTTATTTTGTTACCAATAAATGCAGCCTTGGTGAGGATAAGAGACTTCTTTCAAATCATCATCATCATCAAAAAAAAAAAATGTAATTATTTTACAACTTATTTGTTTATAAAGATTTTTAGCAGAAACACCACTGAGCTATGAAAGAGAAACCTTTGTTAAACAGAAATTTCCTCTAGTTTGCCAGTAGTTTTCCACATAGTATTAATTGTATGAAAACATACACACAATGTCTAATAGCGCTGCTGTGCCCCTCTATCTCGCCCACAGATGGTTCTCGGGCCGTATCTCCAGACAAATGGCTGAGACTCGTCTGCGCCAGCAGGAGTGTGGAAGCTTCTTAGTAAGAGAGAGTGAGAGTGCACCTGGAGAATTCTCCATGTCGGTGAGGTAAGACACATCCCAGTCTTCCGTCTGCTGTAAGCGCCGCTGTTGGAGTCATTGTAATTTGTTGTTTGCTGCATGCCTCTTAAAAGCAGAACTAGAAATTGAATAATGAGGAAAACTGTAGGGTCCATCAAAACCCATCTGACCTACTTAGCAAAGGACGCCAATATCCTCTGCTGCTTAAGAAAATGTACCATGAAGTTGTCTGAAAATGAGAGCATCAGAAAGCTATTACGTCGGAGCAGAGATTTCATTTAAAATTCATCAAGTGCGCTGGCGCTGGAATCACATTATTATTCTGACTGGCTCGTTACCATCCACTTCTTGATGGCTGAGCTGGGTTTGGATGGTAGAGCACAAGTCTGTCTGGGATCCCGCTAACGAGCTGGCTGGGGTAATCAGCGGTGCTGTCTTGAGTGAGGGCTGGCCTCAGGTGTGGAAGCACCGGCTTGGGTTATTGTGAAATTAAATGACTGCACAGTACACTATGAAGAGTAGAATTGGCAGCTGGTCTGCAGGTCCAGGGCTCATGTGTGACGCAGCTCTGCATGCCTTCCTTGAGAGAGTGGTGTCTCTGGATACCCATTTCTAATCAGACTGACACAGGTGTGATCGATGAAATCTAGTTTGATGACCAGAAAATCTGGGAAATGTCAAATCAAGCTCACAGTGCAAAATAAGCAATGTGAATGCCTCTGATTTAGTAAATATTTGATGACTTTGGCCATTAATATCCAATGGCATCCAGATTTGAACTGGGTTAATGGGAAGAGACCCTAAGAAACCTCAGATGCTCTGATAATTTTGTTTTTCTTTGAGACCGTAAGCCACCATTTTAAAGAAGATATCCTGGGATTTTCAGATATCTTAAATGTCTGGCCATGACAGCTTCCTCTTTTAGGGTTTCAGCATATTCATTAACATGCTCTAAATACCCCAAGTGTTTTTTTTTATTATTATATTATTATTATTTTTGCTGAGTGCTGGTTGGCAACTCAAGTGTGGAGCCTGCATTGATTTCAATATAAATTCAGAAAGCAGTTTTTATAGTATTTTTTTATAGTAAATTCTTAAAATCCTGGGAAAATGTACATTGATATATACACAAATCATTCTGTAATATCTTTCATAACTAGAAACTAGCAATTATACACAGTTTGGGTGATTTTTTGAGAAATTAATACTTATATTGGGTATAAGGATGCATTAAATTGCTCTTAAGTGACAGTAAAATATACTTATAATGCTACAAAATGTATATTCAATTATCATGCGAGTCTGACGCCTGGAGTAATAGATGCTAAAAATTCAGTTTTGCCATCACAGAAATAAATCACTGCCTTGGAACTATAAGGATATATCTGCATTCTGAGCAGTTTAAAAATGTTTGCGTTCCATAGACATCTGTAGATAGAAGCCTTTTTGTTTTCTAAAAAAAGGCCCAAAATGTACACAGCTTACAAACGAAACATCACATGTCTGACACAGAATAACAATATATGAACTCAATAAAAAAAAATGTAAGATAGAATTTTATAATTCCAAGGTGGTGAGATTACATTTTAAAATATATTAAAATAGAAACGTTTTGATTTGTAATAATATTTCACAATATTACAGTTTTTACCTTATTTTTTACCCTATATAAATGTAGCCTCATAGTGAGCATAAGATAATCATTTTGAAAACATTAAATTTTACCCACTTCATACTTTTTAATAGTAGTGTATTTTTAGTGTAAGTTGTTTGTGCAGGAAACTACTCGTTTAAAAAAATGCTGGATTGTTTCAAATATGGACAAACCCAACTATTGGGATAAAAAAATAATACAAAAAATAATTAACAGTTGGGTTTGTCTATATTTGACCCGAATTTGGGTTGAAACAACCCAGCATTCTTTAGTGTACATTAAACACACATTAAATGCATGCAAATGTAACTTAAAAACAAATCTTTTATAAACATTGTTTTCAATGTTTGTATGATTTCAGCTTTAAAGTTTGTCACGGGGGGTCATACCATTTGAAAACGTACTAAATAATGTGAACTTTAAAGTACAAATAATGGGTACCATTTAGGGGTTAATAAAGTACAAAAATGTACCTTTTAGATTTCAGACCTGCAGGGTACCACCGCAGTGACAGCTTTGTACCTTTTTTCTGAGAGTACAAAGGAGGTGCAGTCTATCTCATCTGGCTCAGTGCCACAGGTCTAGGCACTCTGATGGCTGAATGAAGATCGGTGAAGAAGATAACTCAGCTGTGACATATCATCTGCTCCGTCTTAAAGTGGGACACTGACTGACTTGCCAACAACACCAAGTTTAGTTTGAATGGCATGACCACTGCAATGAAATTCTTCTATGCATATTAAAGTATATACATTAGTTCACAACTGCAAAAGCAAACATTCCTAATCCTGAGTATTAAACGCTTCACTCTAAGTGAAACTTGTCTTTCACTATTTGTAATACATACATGCATGCTTAAAAAAAGTGGGTCTTGTTGAAAAGTTTCAAAGTGCTAATTTATTTCTAAGTGATTGGACTGTTTTACCTGGCTAGCAGCCACTTAGCAACACGTTAAAACTACTTAGGACACTTCAGCAGTCACAAGACTTGCTAGTTTAAGAAACCACCTAGCAACACCCTGGTAACCATCCAGAACAACCTATGTCTTTTTAATTTTTTTTTCTCACCGAGTGGTTTCATATGTTGCTAATGATGACAAAAGATCATTAGCATCAGCCTATCAATCATCTTCAGTGAAAGGCGAGAATGCCAGCAAGCAGGTAATCATGCATTGGAGAGAAAAAGCTTGTCTGGATCTGTTCACTAGATAAAATGATTAAACTGTCAATCACTGCAATTCAAAAGAAATAGCTTTATAATAACAGCTAGCTGTAGACAATGCAAAATACCACAGCCATTTGCTGTTACCTCAACACAAGATGCAATATGTACCTGCCTTGCTACAAACCACAACGGCTTTGAAGGTTTAAGCACTTAATGTAGGTCAGCTGTTAATGGCACTGACGGCTATGAGAAATGACAGCTTTTGCTGACGAACCACCAAATCATTCAAATCAATATTTAATTACAGCTTCTGTCCTCACCCATGGCCTAAACCTCACCACCAGCATATCATGCTAGACTTTATTTCTGTTCTGGCTGGACTTGTGACTCAATTGTTCTTGTGACTATAATCAGCTCATAAATAGCACTGAAGCAACTACCGACTTTCAGGAAGCTTTGGGGGAAGTACAATATTTCACACTGACAGTCACAAGCTTTTAGGTTCATTAAAAAGCAAGTTCTCAAACATTACGCTTTTTCACTTTCTTAGAATGAGCAAGTCTTGGCACTTGCTTTTCAGGTAAACTGAGTGGTAAATTTTATCATAGCTGTGCTGCAGAAAGCAGAGAGATGGGTATCATTGTGAATGCACAAAAAATTATGGGATGACTCACGCTCGTACTTTTGATCTACTTCACTCTGGAATATCAAGATATCTTATTAATATTCATAAAGCACAATTCATTTTTAGACATGCCTTCGTCATACAGTTGAAAGAAAGTTTGCTGTTTCAAAACACTGAATTATTTAAATGTTATCACGGCTTTGAAGAGAATATTTGCAGAATTTCTTAAAGATGTCTAGGAGCTTTCTACGCTAACGCAACCAAAGAAACATCAAAACTTTATTTAGAAGACATGCTGACTAAATGTTTGGCCTGCACTGAGTACAGCTGTTTACAGATCCTAAAATGTAAAAATAAGACAGCGCAGAGAGGATGTTTTGAACCTTACTGTTTTATACCTGTCATGATTTGAAGTGTTTTGGTTTAATAGTGTGTGTGTGTGTGTGCCCCCCTATTTTTTTAAGAACTGACATTTTGTTCGATATTTCCGTGCAGGGATATTTATGCATTTTTTAAGTAATTTTGTTTTTTGGCCCAAAACAGAACTGAAATCAACTAATCATAGCAGAATCTTTGTTCTGCTGACATACATAGTTGGTATCTACAATCTAGACACAAGCATGGCAGATCAGGAACGATGTTTGGAACAGTGTTGTTATTATTAACTAAAACTGAAATGTTTTCATTAATTAAAATAAGGCTGAAATAAAATAAAACTCTTGAAACTAAATTTAATAAATGTTGCATTGGCAACTAACTACAATAAGTTTAGGTTAAGCACTAAAATTATTTAACATGAACAAAAATAAAGCTATTATAAAAAATAATATAATATAATATTAAAATGACAAAAGCATGGAACCTGAAACTGTAAAAGTAAAAGCTAATTCAAAATAATTATAAATACTACAATAGTTCAAATATATGATACTAAAATAACACTGGTTTGGAAAACCTGTTTGAAAACAGTCATTATTGCAGTTCTGTTTGGAGCCACTGGTGACACACTGCACCTTTAAGAGTGACTTAAGTGACCTGATTTTTTGGGTCACTTTATTAAATCCTAAAGGGCTTATTCAGTAAATGCTCTGATATTCTGTAGTGTTGTGTCTCCTCTGAACAGCTACGGGGATCATGTACAGCATTTCAAGGTGTTAAAGGACAGAAATGGCTACTACTTCGTTTGGGAGGAGATCTTCCCTTCCTTAAATCAGCTTGTGGACTTCTACAAGACCAACAGCATAGCAAAGGAAAGGACTGTGTTTCTGAGGGAGACGCCAAAGGTAATTAACACTTACTTAGCTGTACATTTTTGACAACAGCAATTAAAATTACATATTTAAATGCTTTTTAAATGTCTGCTGAATTGTAAATAGCTTCTTTTTTTTTTTACCAAACAGCAAAAGAAAAAAAATATTCTTATTAAGATTCGTGTACTCAGGGCTGTCAGAAATGCATACTTTGAGTACACCATGTTCAGAAACCTTGTCAGGCTTTTCAAGCACAATTTCCATATAAATTACCAGATTGCCAATTTTCCAAATGAAATGTAATCCACGTCAGGAAAAACAAACTTAAACTACAAAAAATATCTCAGGTGTGATTGTAATGATGAGGCATGTAAAATACTACGTCAAAATGGACCTAAATGTGGAAAATGTAAAGGCAGGCACAACAATAATGACCTTTGTCTGTTATCATTTCCCATCAGAGGCCCCATGAAGCACAAGCCCTGTTTGACTTCAACCCGGAGCACAGCTCCCAGCTGCACTTCCAGCGGGGTGATGTCATAGACCTGCTGGACTGCTCCAATTCTCAGCGCTGGAAAGGTCGCTGCCGTGGCCGTGTGGGCTTTTTCCCCCCTGAGTACGTCCAGCCCACCTATCGCTCTGAAGGACAATAACAACACTGTGTGTACACACCAGTATACGATTGTTAGAATCTTTTATTGGTTTAATACAACGGGAATGATCAAGCTGAGTAAGTTTGAACATGAGTTTGCAAACAGACAGTAATGAACTTACTCTGCGACAGTTACTAAAGCAAAACCATGCTGTTGACACTAAGATGACACCTGTCAGCTTTTTTTCTGAAAACTATTAAGCACCATTAAAAAATTCAAATAAATATATAAATAAAAAGTCTCTGAGCATACTCTGGTGCATTAAAATGCAAAAGGAGATTTTGAATTGTATTAACTCAATATCTTCACTGCACTTTGCTTACAAATTTGGATATTAACTCAAAAAAGTCTTTAATCAATTGCTATATTTATTGCACTTTTTTTCTGTGTACTGTATATATTGTTTATAACTGTTGATGTCTTATTTTCTTTTGATGATGTAAATGTTACCACCATGATGATTAAAATATATGAATATTAAAACAATAGTGTGTACATGTCAGTCATCTTCAGTTAGGGCATGGTTGGGTCAAGCCAGCAAATGACTGAAGTTGATACAAAATGATCAAGCTCATTGCAGATTATTTCATACCTCCATTATCTGACATTCTGACGTGTTGCAAAGTAAAATTGATTCCTAAAACTGAAGGGAGATTTTTCATCCATGGGTTTTATCTGGATTTTAGAATATTGCTTATGTATTTATTTATGAGTAAATCTGTGGTTACATGAATATTTTTTACAGCATAAATTACACACAGTCATACCTCAATTGTGAAAACTATTTTTTGGTTGTTCTTTTAAAAATGTATGTTAGTTGCTACATATGGACTACAATGTTGTCCAGTTTGCCTGTGGGGCCCTTTTTTTTAGAAACTTTTAAGAGTTTATTTTTTTTACCCATCACAAATAACGTGTTCAAAACTGCAGGTTTAAGAACAGTGAAGCTCTGAAAAAAGCTTTATTTCTGAAACAATAATTCCAGGTCATTTATGGCCAAAAGAAAACAAAATCCTTGCTAACTAGCTAATCTGAGGTCATTTGTAAATAGAAAGATTTTTTTTATTTAACCAACTAGTTAGAAATCATTTGATGGGAAAACAACGGATTTGCTGATCAGAACATAACTACAGAAATTAAGTCATGTCCAATGAAGGCATTTTAACCAACCCTATCCCCATTTATAGGCCTACTGTTCTCATACCACATATAACTGATTTTCTATAACACAATAAGCTTTAAAACTTTTTTTTCTTACTTCTGAAAATTAGATAATTTACTATGAAATTAGTTTTCTCTCAGATACATCGTCAGTGTGAGCTTCATGGTGAACACTTCTACATCACTCATGTCAAGGAAGTCCATATAGTTACAATAAAAAATGTATCTTTCCTTTTTTATGGGAAAAACTATAATACACGTCTAGCACGACATATCCTCTCATTTCGTCCTTCAAACTGGGGTAAAATCGTTCCTAAACGACGACTAGTAGACAACTCAGGTTGAATAACACCATGAAGTGTAAGTTTCTCTTACCATTGGTTGACAGTGAGTCACGTGACTAAGGTGTGCACGTTTACCTGCTCTTGCATCTGTGCGTGAACACACTCCTGACAGGATCAACTGATGAGCAGAGGCGAGTGAACCGGATCTTACACTGTATGCGTGTGCCTTTAAAATAATAATAATAACAATAATAATAAAAAATAGATAAAGTAGCCTAAATGGTCAATTATACGCAAATACATTTTAAATGCTGTTAAAAATACTTCCGAGTTCAAGAAATGGCACTGTCACAGGTTCATTGTCTCGATGATAATCACATCAACTTGCGCACTAACGAGTCCAAGCCGGAGTTCTTCTACAGCGAGCAGCAGAGACTCGCGCTGGAGACACTCATACATGAGGGACGGGACGCTTATGAGGACTACATCAAAACACACAACATCCGCTGCTTTCTCTCGGACCTCGAACTTGAGAGGATCCTCAGCACCGTGGAGGTGTACAGCCCGGGCTCCCCTGATGATAGCGCTGAGCTGCTGCTGGGGGACAGTGATGGGGAGGACATGTCCCTTCAGTACTGGCCTGAACGCTCGGACCGCTCCATCCCGCTGCTGGACATCGGCTGGCCGGACCGAGCGTCCTACCGCGGAGTCACTCGAGCTCAAGTGTACACTCAGCCCCCTTATGAGGGGCAGTCACATATTAAAGAGGTCGTTAGAAAAATGATCTCCCAAGCACAAAAGGTAAGGGGATGAATGTGCAGTGTTGGGAAGTTAATTTAGAAGTGTAGTAGCTTACAGATTACAAGTTTCCGTTTTAAAAACTAATAAGTAGTGTAACTATTTAAATTAGCCTACTTCATTAAACAATGTAACTGATAACATTTTATTACTTTTCTAAAAATCTAAGGAATGTTTTCAACTATTAATCATTTTCAAACCTTTAAAGCAGGCAGGGTTAACACTGAGTACTGTCAGACTTTCAGAATCCTTCAACTTCAATTATGATTCATAATTTAATTTCAAAGCACTTTTTACTTTACAGAGTTAAAAGCGAAACAAGAAATAGTATTAATACAATAAAAATTCAGATGTAACCTTTGTAATCATTCATTTTTATAAGTGACTAATTTAATTACACATTTTTTTTCTTAGTTACTGTAATGATTTACTGTTACATTTATTTTGTAATCAAATAACGTAACCCTGTTACATGTAACTAGTTACTCTCCAAAGCTGTCAATGTGATGTATTATTATGATTTTATTATTTTTGTTGTGACTCACCTCCAGTGAATAAGACACTGACTGTCTTAATAACAAAAATAAATCAAGCAATTTTAAAACTTTTAAAATGATTAAAACATTTACTTAAAATGAATTTAAAAACAGTTAGAAAATGATTTTACATAAAGTGAAAATATAGTGCAATCAGTTCGGACATTGCACAGTGCTCATTCAATAAATTCACAGCTAAACAGATGGGTTTTGAGTCTAGATTTAAATGTGACTGTTTTAGCACATCTGATCTCTTCTGGAAGTTGATTCCAACTGCGAGCGGCATAATAACTAAAGGCAGACTCCCCTTGTTTTGTGTGAACCCTTGGTATTTCTGACTCGATCCTAATGATCTGAGTGCTCTGTTAGGTTTCTATTCAGTGAATATATCTTTAATATATTTCGGTCATAGGTCATTGAGTGATATATAAACGAGTACAAGTACTTTAAAATCAATCCTAAATGTAACTGGAAGCCAGTGTAAGGACCTGAGGACTGGTGTGATATGCTCAGATTTTCTGGTTCTAGTCAGAATCCTGGCAGCAGCGTTCTGGATGAGCTGCAGCTGTCTAATGGTCTTTTTGGGAAGGCCGGTGAGGAGCCCATTACAATAGTCCAGATCTTTATTTTAGTACTTTTTGAAAAGGTACCACCCACGTGACAGCTTTTATATTTATTTTTTTTTCTTTCTTTTTCTGAGTGTAGGGCTGGGCACTGCTGGCACTTTGGACTTTTAGAATTAGTAAAAGTAACAAGTAAAATTGTAAAACGATTAATATAGGCCCTATATATAATTTCGAGATTATTCATATAATTTAAATAAACTGACATTCTAATGAAAGTTTTCAGATCTTGAAAAATTTAAATTTAATGTCATGAGAAATTACCTTGTGGACTTTACACAAACTTCATACAGCTTGAATACTGGTGCATTAAAGCAAAATGCACTTTCAAATTCCATTAATTGTTTGATTCATTTAAATTATTATGATGATCATATAATTTATAAATGAAGATATTTTCTTTATTGAATAGTCCCAGAGTATTTTTTTGAATAGCCCTCAGATTCCAATGCACTTTTCCAGATCTGTTGGCTCTAGTTACTTGGAATTATTTATTTATTTATTTTTATCTGTGCACAGTTTTATTTACATGCATTATCATTATCAGTATGCTTTTGACAGATATGACACAGTGTTGTTTGTACCAAGTTCTTGTGTTTTCATTAATACCTGTCCCTTTGCAGGTTATTGCAATTGTCATGGACTTGTTCACAGACACTGACATCTTCAAAGATCTTCTGGATGCAAGCTACAAACGGAAAGTTTCTGTTTACATTATGTTGGAGACCACCGGAGTGAAGCACTTCCTGAGAATGTGTGAGAAAGCAGGCATGCACACAGGACACCTCAAGGCATGTCACAAATACTTTACACACATTAATACTTTAAACAGTTGCAATTTAAGATTATTTATTAACGAGTTATTAGCAGAAAAGACACATCAGATTATTAAAAGCCTGCAGTTTAATGAGCAGGAGCAACTTACTGAGAGATAGCGTTTGAGACGTTCAGTACTCAGAATCAGAAAGTCTAATTTTCCAAACAGCCTGAGGCAACTGTGAGCACTTGTGTTTAGAGACAGAAACAGATTTCTGAAGATGATAGGTAGTTTTGCAACACATTTTTGAAATAACAGAGAATCTATAACTCTTTATGTGATAGTTAGGGAATTGTTAGAAATAAATTAAATGTATTTAGTGTTTATATACAACAGAAGTCTTTTTTTTTACCAAATGTACATTTACTATAATCTATTTAGATGTTCTGTTTTAGAAGCTTTTATGTAAATCACTTGACCTGAATAGAGATAATAATGTCTGTCTATGATCTAAAGGCACTACAAATACTTGGTGGATAGTTAACAGTTCTGTTCACTCACAGAATGAAAATACAGTACTGATGTGTGAAAAGTGATGAAAACCGATGACCACAACAATAAAACCCTCTTAATAAATTGACAAATTTCATTGGTCTCTCATTCCTCCAGGTAGTAAAGATATATATATATATATATATATATATATATATATATATATATATATATATTTTTTTTTTTTTTCCATCCACACAACCAAACATGCTGAACTTTTTTCCATTAGAACTTGAGAGTGCGCAGCATTAGAGGGGCAGAATTTTTCAGTCGATTCTCAAAGAGAGTGTGTGGAAGCCAAAGCCAGAAGTTCATGTTTATTGACGGAGACAAAGCAGTCTCAGGGTCATATAGGTAAGTCTGGGCAACCCAGTTTATCATGATTAGATCCATCCTAATTTATGGTTCTAGTACATACATCAATAAATACATCAATTAAAGTAGTTATTCAAAATAAAATTATTTTCTTTACTTTCAGTTTCACATGGTCTGCCTCTAGACTGGACAGAAACCTCATCACAGTTCTCACAGGCCAAGCAGTCGACACATTTGACTTATTGTTTCAGGACATGTACGTGATGTCTAATGGAGTGTGTCTGAGCAAGATTAATCTGAGCAGTGAGCCTGAACCTGAGTTCCTCCCTAAAGTGGTACCCATTCTATTCCCCTCAGCCACCACAGCACTCAAGCTCATTAATCCAAAGTACACTCTTGTCTCCAACTGTGTATTCACTACCAACGGAACTGCATCAAACCAGACAAGTGCCAAGAACAGCACTTCCAAGAATCAGACGGAAGTCATCAAACAAATTAAAGAGACACCAGTGGTGCCACCGGTTCACCCGGGACTGCTCAACCTGGAAAAGGCGAACATGATCAATTATGTGCCGACCTGGCCGGATCCTGACCCGCCGAGTGATGTCATTGGTTTCATTAACATAAGAGACTCCAACAAGCCATTACAAGCTCACCTAATGCGTTCAGAACTCTTTGAAGTGTCTCAGGCCATCCGATTCAAGGATCCTTTTCTTGAGGCAAAGGAATCTTTATATCTGAGGGCTTGTCCTGGACCCATATCCCAAACTCCCTCTTTTCCTGAAGCTCCAGCTCAGAAACAAACATCAGGTGAAGCACAGAAGAGTTTTGATCCAAATCAACATCAAAGAAGCAGCCGGAATGAGACTCTTATCTCGCCTTTTGAGAAGCTGGAAAGAGTGCATGTGCTTGCCTGTAAGAAAGTAAATAAAGAGGAACTATGTGTGATGGAAAAAGAGGTGGACTTTATATCTTTGCAGAGCAAAAGCACTAATAAAGAAAAAGACATTCCCAATACAATTTCATCTTCGGCTCAAGACGATACAGATACAAAGCAAGCTCTGGACAATCTACAACCTCCAAAATGTCCTGCCCAAATCTCAGAGGATCTTGACTTGAAATCATCATCATCAGCGATGTCCAACAAAAGTCATCATGACACATTTGCCCTCATAGACACTCCTTCTGTTAAGCAAAGCCAAGATGACCAAGTCATAAATGATGTTGCTACTCAAGACCACAGCGATACAAATCCAGATACAAACCAAAATGGCTGGAAAGGTACACAGACGTCTAACTTTGGCTCCAGCAACTCTTCATTGTCTGATGAATACTATGAGTGTTTTAGCCCTGTGGCTGACTTTAAGTCTGTAGGAGATGTCTTTTTGCCTGAAGTTAAACCAGAATATTTGCACAATTCGATCCAAAACGGTAACAGACAGCAGGAAGTTCCTTGTTCAAATTCATCCCAAGCTCAAGACGGTGCAGATTTGGCTAACAAACAGAACTTGTTTATTCCCAAACTTTTAAAAACATCTTGCAGTATTGTTTTCAGTTACTTATCTGCAGGCATCAAAACAACAGCTGCAACTTCCAAAACCACCTTTGCCCAAAAAAGAGACCAAGGTACCATAATTAATGATAGTAAGCTACTAGACAGTGAAACCTGCCATTTCTCACAGATCGCTAATGGTCACTTCAAATTCTCTTCGACTTCAGAGGAATACTTTGAGTGCAGTGGTTCAGTGGGTTTGAAGTCAGAAAATGACTGTATTGATCATAAAGTGAAACCAAGCTCATTGGGGACATTAAGCTCGAATGAACAACTACAGGTACTGAAGCATGTCCTGGAAACTGAGAATCTATCTGAGCTGAGCAGCCAGAACACAAAAGAAAACAATAAACCTAAAATGCATTTTGTACAGGAGCAGCCCGAATTTCAACAAATACTAGATAAGGCAGCAGACCTGGCAGTTTTTAAGTCTGGAGATAATGCCCAAACTCAACTGGATGAGAAAGTTCACAGACAAGTACAAGAGACTGAAGTTACGTCAGAGCCAGTGGTAGAAAGCAAATTGATGAGTAACATTTCTCAAGAAAATGAGATAAGTGAATCTCTGAGGGTTTTAGAGATACAGTCAAAGGAGGAGTCTGTAGAGTTAGCTGAGAACGTTCAAAAAGTGCCAATGCAAGACTTAAAACTTGAGGTAAGTCCAGAGTTAGCCTGTGAGCAACCTGAAAAAGAGCCACTACAGGACATACAACTTAATGAAGATCTGGATTTATTATGTGAGGAAAAGTTTGTACTGTTAGCTGAGAAAGATTCAAATCCACACCCGCAGGACATCGAGTCTCAAGTAAGCCAAGATGTAAAGTGTGAGGAACAATCTGTAAAAATAGCTGAGAAAACTGCAAAACCACCACTGCAGGGCTTTCAACCTGAGGTAAGTCTAGATTTGATATGTAAGGGACAGTGTGTCCAGTTATCTGAGACTACTACTAAACCACCACTACATGACTCTCAGTCTGGGGAAAGTCCAGATTTAATGCTCAAACCTTCAAAAGTGAATGCTACCCCACAGGTGTTAACAGACAATCAATTTAGGAGCTCAACACTGCAAGATAAAGCAGATGTAACTCCTGTAATTCCAGAGAAGACCAAGGTAACAAAGTTCATTGAGTTCCCTAAGAGTGAAGAACTGCAAAACCCATCAACTGATTTAGATTCTGGATCAAATCATCCACTCAACCTAAAATCCGAAGAGCATGTGAATGAGCATTTAAAACTGCAGAGTGATCAAGTCAGTCCAGCCGTGTTAAAGAGGAAATCCGAGGACCACAATCTTCAAGAGAAAGTACCAGAACAGTTTGAAACCATTGAGCTGTTGATATTAGAGGATTCAGACTCTCAGGAGACAGAGCTGAACAATTCTGAACCTATAGGACCAAGAGCTGCACTGAGAAATCAAACAAAAATGAGCAAAACTGAGCCTATAGAACCAAAGACTATAAATTGTAGAAAATCTACGGAGAATAAGCTTGGTCATGATGTTTACAGTAGGCATAGAAAGAAAACGTGTCACCCGACAGCTCTGATTGATGAGAAACAAGAAGGGGAACATATTTGTTCAAATCAGATGAACAAGAACCTGCCAGAGGCCAAACCCAAGCTGGAGTGTCTGGTTAGGAAGGTAAAAGTTTCTTACTGTACTACCAAGAACACAAAAATTGGAAAAATTGGATTAAGAAAAATATCATTAACTAATGATCTGTTCTTCATCCTAGCAACCACATCGACCAACATCCAGAATTCCTATTCAAGCAAGGGGAGGGTTAACTAAGTTACCCATCAGCAAAGCTGACACTAGCAATCGTTCATTTGGGCTTCAAGCTCCTAAAGCTGGCATGCATAGACACCCATTTGGAAAACTACTGGGGCAGAATAAGCCTAGCATTACATCATCTCCATCTCCTGAAAAATTGTCCCCAGGAGGAGTTGCTCCAGTTAGGTCAACACAAAGACCCCCTTGCACAGTCCCTGCACCAAATGGTTCCTCTTCTCCCTCAAAACTGCCACAGGTCCAGCTGATTGCACCTAAGATCGGGCAGTCAGACCAGCCAAATGTTTCCAGGAAACGCTCTGCATCCTTAACAAAGTATAGTTGCTCTTCTCCTGGAATTTCCTGTCCAGCACAAGTAAGGAAGCAGGTGACTAAAGGGTCTACACCAAACAAGTAGAATAAGGCACCAAATTCGTTGCATACTAGTTTCATGAATGTAATAATGTGCAATAAAAAAAATGCTTAAAGGCCACTGGGTTATTTTAGTATTTTTATGGAACTTTTATTGAACCATGTGAGTTGAACTCATATAAAACTGCTTTATTTATGCTATTTAGTCAGCAGAAAGTTAAAACAGGATTAACATAGGATTTTTCCAATACAAATAAGTTTTTCTAATTGATGAATGTGTTATGTAAATTTCAGGCACAGACTTTTAGATAAAGCTTTATGATTGTCCTTAAAGCTATTAATATGTAAATCATTTATTTATTTCTATTCAGCTCGATGTAAATGATCAAATACTGCTCTTATTAAATCATCACAGTTCACTTAATTTTCACTTTTTTATTATTATATAAAGATGTTTTACCATTGTTGCTACTTGTTGGAGCAGTTTCAAACAGAATTTAACTTTATCACATACCATAACTTCTTATATTATTAAGTTTTTTATTATTATAAAAAACTTATATTATTATATTATTATATCTTATATTATTAAGTTTTTTTCTTATATTAAGTTATTTTTAAAGGGATCATATGATCTTGCTAAAAGGAACATTCTTTTGTGTATTTGGTGTAATGCATTGTGTTTATGCGGTTTAAGGTTTAAAAAACAAACAAATGATTTTCCACATACTGTACATTATTGTTTCTCCTTGAGACTTTAGTCTTTTGCAACTTTACAGATCTTCTTTGTGCACCAAGAGCTTGTAACACCAAAGAGAAAGGAAAACTTGAAATCGCATCATATGACCCCTTTAAGTGGCTTGAGACTATGTGCAATCTTGTGGTGTCATCAGCCAATCATATTTGTCATGATGTCGTAATGTGATTCCAGATTTAATCATTTGCAGTCAAGGGAAAATCACTTGTGTCCAGTACTGAATGTCCATTTGTATAGATGGCAGTATTCCAGTCGCATACTATAAATGTAATGAATTATTATTATTATTACCTATTTCCGATGGTGTTCTAGATCGCATAAACTTAGACAATGTCTTAAGAACTAGTGCGACCGGCTGTTTGCCAAGGGGTAATTTGTTTAATTTTTCTGAGTCCATGTAAAACCAATTGAAGTTTTATGTAAACAACTAGATTATTATAAAAAATTGATGACTAACCTGTAGGACTAGTCTAAACATTTTATCTAACTATAGCCTCTGAACTAAACAAGCAACTACTATTGAAATGAATGCTTTCTCCAGGTAATATAGACCTTATTGTAAACAAATTAACCATCAGCAATAGGGAATAATAGATTAGACTGACATTGACTAATTTGGACAGTCTTAAACTTTTCTCAGTAATTTGCTTTTGTTGACAGGTCGAGAGAAAGAGGCAACAAAGTTTTAAAGCCATAGATCTAGGAACCTGTGCTGGGTGATTTACATGGAAGTTAGATCAGTGATGTAAATGTCCTTTCCAGTAATGTCTACAGAAGTTTTATGCTTGCAGAGCAGGCAAATAAGAGTCATATCAGCAGCAGAAGCAACAAGCAAATTCACATAGTTAATGCGACAATGAGCCCATTTGAAATGTTGTTTCAAAAAGAAGAGCATCATCATGACTCACACCCAAACTAAGAACGCTTTTAATTGTCTATGATCATAATGTGTTCCAGCCAGTTTAATGTGTGCTTACGCACAATGACGGGCAGTTACATTCTGTTTTTATAACCATAAAGTTTTAATTCACAAAGTGATAGTGATAGTTCACCCACAATCATGTTCATATCAACACTGGATTCACAGATATTTTCCTATATCTATATATTTTGTGTTCCACAGAAAATATAAAGTCATACAGCTTTGTACAAACATGAATTTCCTAACTATCATTGTTAGGTTTGAGTGGACAACACTGGACTGGTCATGTAGCCGACTGAATACATATTGAAAGCAATCGTTTGCTATACCGCCTTAGATAAAAATGTCTTTATGAGAAGTATTTGCAGGAAAAGAAGAAATAGCAGATGGTTTTTACTTCCCTGTGAAACTATAGCAGCAAGATTACGTGGGTCATACATCTTAATCTTTCCATCGCAGAACGTTTCGCTGAAGCTCCATGTCAGAAGTATTTTCTGCCCTCAGGGTTCAAGAATCATTATGGAAACAGAAACAATCTTTATCTTATAACTCACTGCAGCTTATCTGTGCCATTAAATGAAATGAATAGAACTGTAGGGAATATCTTTTAATAAACCATAAAAACTCAAGACTCTTTTATTTTCCTTTACTCTGACGAAACCGCATGAGAACAGTATGCAAATCGAAGTTAATACCAGATAAGAGAACCGCCAATCAATTTCCCCAGCATAATTTATGCATTTGGGAGAGGATGTTCTCCAAGTGTTTAAAATCATCTCGGTTACGTATGTAACCTTGGTTCCCTGAATAGGGAACGAGATGCTGCGGTGACGTCACCACGTATGGGAACACCTTCGGTGTGACGAATGTCTGAAGCCCTATACCATCCCGCCAATCTTATTGGCCAAATAGCGCG
This sequence comes from Carassius carassius, assembly GCF_963082965.1. Lineage (NCBI taxonomy): Eukaryota > Metazoa > Chordata > Actinopteri > Cypriniformes > Cyprinidae > Carassius > Carassius carassius. Next base: position 37,298,298 of record NC_081755.1, on the reverse strand, counting down.
TGGCACCGCCCAGCATGCGTAAGCATATATATACCTGGTGCCGCGCGCCATTTACCTCAGATTTCATGACGAAGAAGAAAGCTATCAAGGTACGGCACGGCCAGAACCGCAGCATCTCGTTCCCTATTCAGGGAACCAAGGTTACATACGTAACCGAGATGTTCCCTTTCATAGGTCACTTCGATGCTGCGGTGACGTCACCACGTATGGGAACGCTATACCATCACGCCTGACGTACCTGATAGCTTGGATCCAAGGAAGCATTTGGTCAAGCGGAGAGAACCCGGGAGCCAGAAGCCATCCTCACATCCAGACTGTAAGACCTGATAAAAGTGCTCGGTGAGGGCCAGCCTGCCGCAGCACAGATATCATCCATAGAAGATCCACTGAGAAAGGCTTGAGAAGAAGCCACTGCTCTCGTGGAATGACCTTTTACTCCTAAGGGCGAAGCGAGCCCGCGCGCCTCATAGGCCAAGGAAATAGCCTGCACCAGCCAATGGGACATGCGCTGTTTCGTAACTGCATGGCCTTATTCTTATGTCCAAAACAGACAAACAGCTGGTCAGACTCACGCCATGGGGCAGTACGATCCACATAAGTCTTTAACGCTCTCACAGGGCAAAGACTTAGATCCCCAGACTCCGCCGCAGCAGGAGAAAAAGCCTCCAGGACCACCTGCTGAAAGCGAAAGGGATAGATGCGACCTAGGGACATAATTAGGCCTTGGTCGCAACAACACTTCCACAGAGTCTGTGCTATAAAAGTCAGGATTTATCCGGAACAATTCCAAGGGCTCAAACAGATGCCCTGATAAACCATGCAACACAATGGAAAAACCCATGAAGGGACCCGCACGGGGCGGAAAGGCCTCAGCCGTCGCGCACCCTGTATGAAGGAGAAACAGTGGATGACGGCCCACTGAGGCACCATTTATATATTCGTGGTAAGCTGAATGGCTGCCACGTAAACCTTAGGGTAGCTGGTGTCACTCCATCCAAAAAACGTTCCTGAAGGAACTCCAGTACTGACGCCACTGGGCAGTAAACTGGATCCATATTATGAGTTTCACACCAGGCCGTAAACAGTCTCAACTTGAAAGCATATAAGCGTCTCGTAGAAGCTGCTCTAGAATTCAGTATAGTCTCGGTAGTTTCAGCAGAAAGACCGGGACATATGAACTCACTCTGCTCAGAGGCCACGCCCGCAGATTCCATAGATCTGGCCTCGGGTGCCAAATCAGTCCCTGTGCTTGTGATAATAAATCCTGTCTGAGGGGAATCTCCCATGGAGAGCCCGCTAACAGATTGATCAGATCCACAAACCACGGCTGTGTGTGTGCCACCGCGGAGCCACCAGCAGCAGCTGTTCCACCCTGTCCACCCGTATTCTGCGTAATATCGCCGAAATCAGACAGATTGGGGGAAAACGCATACAAACTGGTCCTGGGCCAGTTGTGGGCTAATGCATCCAAGCCCAGGGGTGCTGGAGGGCATAGGGAGAACCAAAGCGGGTAATGCGCAGTCGTGTTTGACGCAAACAATTCCACTTCGCTTCCCCGAAAATCTGCCATAGGAGACTCACCGATTGGGGGTGCAATCCCCACTCCGCTTGCTCCAGAGTCTGCCTGGATAGCAAATTCGCTCCAAAGTCCAACGTCCGGGGACATGAACAGCTCGGATCGATAGAATTTAGTTCTGAAAACAAAGAACATGTTTCGCCAGCCTGCACAGGGGGCGAGAGAATAATCCTCTCTGATGATTCGGGTATGACACAACCGCTGTGTTGTCTGATCTGAGCAGCACATGACGGCCGATCAGCAGATTCGAGAAATACTGGAGAGCCAGAAAAACAGCCCCAACCGGACTCCGGTCAGGAGAATTCAGTCAGGAGAATTCGGTTGACATACATATTTTTAAGCGACATCACACATCGGCGTGTCACCGGAATCGTCCGATGCGGAGACAACGGGGTGAAACATTCCATACGTAAGCCCAGGCTGTTAAATGATTCAGCACAAGATCCCCATGAGAGTGTGCTTGAGTCTGCGATTGCGCTAAACACCAGCTAATCGCCTAAAATAGTTCAAACACGAACGCCCTGGTGCCGCAACGGGGCCAGAGATCCATCCATGCATTTTGAGAAATACTGATACGCTTTGCTCTCTAAAGCGAATCTGAGGAACTTCCTGAGTGCAAGATTCAGATGGTGTAAACCCAGAATGGGTCGTAATCCGTCAGTGTTTTTTTTTTTTTTTTTTACCACAAAATGACGGCTGTAAAAAACCCCGCCTCCATCTGAGAGGGGTGTACTTCCTCTATAGCCCCTTTGCTCAGCAGAGTTGACATCTCCTGTCGCAGCACCGCTATTTCCATCGGCTTCGCCACCGTGGAAAGAATTCTGCGGAAAGGAGGCGGGCCTTATTGAAACTGAATGGTGTATCCATGACAAATCGTGCGTAACACCCATAGAGAAATGTCGGGCAAGCGTTCACACACGGCCGAGACCATACTAGCGGTCTCAAAATTTCCGCTTCCTGCAACGCTGTCATACATGTTAAAATATCCGGGCACGAAAAGCTCGTGGCGTTCGTGCACAGGGGAAGTGTATGTATAAGAGCCGTTGCGTCTCGTTGTGTATAATCCTGAAACGTGTCCACGGCAGGAATTAGGCCAACAGATTGAACATCGGGCTTTGCCGCTAGCGAAAAACGGCGGCTGTGCGAGCCGTCATAAATGGGTCGTCTGTGCAGGACCCTTGAATCGCCCCTCGAATTCTGAAAGCTGGATTGCGCAGAGTGTCTGAGGGAACGTTTGGCATTACAGCTCAATCCAATGCTGCTCGAAGCACCGTTTGCTGCGAGGCAAACAATGTAGAATGTGGGGACTGCAGTGAGAGGGTTAGATGTGCATAGCAATCCAACAGCACTCTCTGTTGGAGGGCACAGTCCCTGGCAAGCATTAAGGAAAACGCATGCGTCAAACTCGCTGCGTTTCGTTGTGTATAATCCTGAAGCGTATCCACGGCAGGATTTAATCCAACAAGATAAACATTGGGCCACGCTGCTAGCGAGAACGCGGCAGCTGTGTGAACCGTCATACACTGGCCATCTTTGCCAGCCTCCGCGCCGTCCCTCAAACTCTGAAGACTGGATTGTGCAGAGTGTCTGAGGGGGCGCGCGAATGATAGCTCAGTTCAATGACGCTCGAGGTGCCCTTGCTGCGAGACAGTCAAAGTTAGAGTATGGGGACTGCAGTGAGAGGGTAGATGTGCATTAGCAGTCTAACAGCGCTCTCAGTGAAGGGCATAGTCCCTGGCATATTAACATGAAGAAAAGCATGTGCGTCAAACTCGCTGCGTTTCGTTGTATATAATCCTGAAGCGTATCCACGGCAGGATTCAATCCAACAAGATAACATCGGGCCAAGCCGCTAGCGAAAACGCGGCGGCTGTGTGAGCCGTAATCCACCATTTGAAGAGCAAAACTGTTGATTAACGCGCTCGAGTGGGGGAGAGCGAGCACATGGAACTCCAGTGCATCACTGTATTCAGATTCAAGCCGCACATATCGCCCCTAACCAACACCTCGTGCGGGGCCTCGGCGACCGCAGAAGCGAAACGGTGGGGGTTAGACGCGAGGCGACTTAAGAAATACACTCCAGAGCGCGGATACTTCCTAATGGCGTTAGTGCACAGGGGAAGTGTATGCATATTTTACTGTAGCCATAGGCTATCAAGGAGAGAACCTGTAGAGAGGCTGCAACGAACCTCTCATAAGTGCCTCCTCGTGATAACCCATCATACGGCTCCTACCTTTCGTTGACTCATCGCGTCCGCGGAGAGGAGTATACTGCTCGTAGATGATCGCTGAGAACGCGAGATAATAGGGCACAGAAGATTCGCTTCGTACTGAAGGAATGAAATCTGAGGTAAATGGCGCGCGGCACCAGGTATATATATGCTTACGCATGCTGGGCGGTGCCACGCGCTATTTGGCCAATAAGATTGGCGGGATGGTATAGGGCTTCAGACATTCGTCACACCGAAGGTGTTCCCATACGTGGTGACGTCACCGCAGCATCGAAGTGACCTATGAAAGGGAAACTTTAAAGTTATGATATATAGATATAGTTTTGTGTGCTCCCTGAAATCGAAACTGTGACCTTGATGTTGCTAGCATACTGTAGAGGTATTTAGACGGGGTTCAGTGAAGTGTTGGCTGCCCTCTGTTGGCTAATTGTTTGGTGAACTTTGAAGTAAACATAGCTCGACCAACATTACAAAGATCTCAAAACCGGTGAACGGCATGTGCTCGAAATCTAAAATGGACTAGCATGGTACAACAAACTGGAAAATCCAGTTCTAACAACCTGGTTGTCGATCTAACCTTAGCTGGCCTGAGAATAGGGCAGAGCAATTAATTTAACAATGCACACATATGACATCAGATAGTCTTTGTTTATTCGTTGTCATCAAGTGCTGTGAATAAATACAAAAGCCTGAAATATTAGTCACGTAACAAAAACCCTGCATTTCATTTGAAAAAGTTCTCAGAGTCAAGATATTTAAATACTCTGGCCACATTTATGAGGCAAATATGCTTCCATAGTCCCGTTATATTGGCAAAAACAAATTAAAATTAAATTAAAGCTCTCACGCTGGAGTGTTAGTAGAAGAATCTAGCAGGAAACACATTCAATCAAGCACATTAAGCTTTTGATCTTAAGCGTTATATTGAAGTTTAAGAATGTATCTTGCATCTAATTTGCCTTGAATGAAATTATTATTGTTTTTAACATCAGCATTGCCACACAAACACACAGAAACAACTAGTGGCACAATAATTACACAAAGTCATGACGCACCAACATGATAGATTTATGGTAACATTTTGTAATTGTTGGCCACACAGTGGAGTTGTTCATTCTTTAAAAAAAAATTAAAAATAGAGCAGAGCTACGACTAAAAGAACTGAAGACAATTTTAACATCAAGTGGTCAATCTTTTTATATACAGTTCTTCAAATCTTAAATAAAAGTGCCAGTATTTCTGATCAAGAGGTGGAGTATCCCTGCACTTCAATCCTCTAAACATTTTTACATCAGCATTTTAGGACACTGAACTCATGTACCATTACAGAACATCCAGGTTCTTGAGCACACAACTTTTTTAAATTCTTACACGTACAACGAGAAGAAGTTATAATGAGAGACAAAAAGAAAAACTGCTAATGATACAGGCAATTGGGACAGAAAAAGTCTAACTCTGTGCACATTATGACTGACTGTACATGAGCCTGTTAGTCATCCATGCCAATATTACGGAACAGGTAAGACATGGATTCTCCGTTGTGGATGCGGCGAATAGCTTCGGACAGGATCATGCTGATATCCACCGTCTTGATCTTGGGACACTGGAGTTTTTGGATCTCGTGTGGAATGGTGTTGGTGACCACGACCTGTACAGAAAGACACCACAAAAATCAGCACTCATCACAACACACTCGTCATTCTGAACCTCAAATTAAAACGATGCTATGATGACCTCATCTATGGCGGACTCCTCTATTAGCCGAGGGGCATCCGAGGAGAGGATTCCATGAGTGGCCATGACGAAGATCTTATAAGCGCCTCTTTCTTTCAGAGTTTCGGCTGCTGCTAGAAAACTGTCAACATCGTCAATGATGTCATCCTTTAAAAAAAAAAAAAAAAAAAGAACAAAAAAGACCATTTAAAAAAGCATCTATAGCAAGGTCTTTGCACACCGAGTCCGAAGTTTTCACAGGTGTTTTTCCATTTTTCCATATCAAAATGCATGCTATGGATGCAAAAAAAAAAAAAACAGAAAAACAAACCCTGATCCAAATTTTTTTTTTTTTGACGGAAGAACGTTTCGGAGCCAGTGTGTGAACATGATTGACACAGTTTGAGGTTGTATTTATTTTTCAATGTGCGAAAATTTCGAATTTCAGTGTGCAAAGACTTTATTCTATGCTTAAATTAGAAACATGAACATTATTTGAAATAAATTGAATTGAAAATTAAAATACAAATATTTTATTGCAACTGTTTGCCAACATCTCATTTCTTTTTATTTTATGCTGAAGTACTAAAAAAAAAAAGTTAAAAACTAAATTACAAACAAAAAAATACAACATTAAATAAAGTCTGATTATGAATATTAACAAAAACTATAATAGTACGTCAGCGATACTAAAACAATATTGTCCTCAATTAGTTTCATTTTGAACTCACCACTATGATGGCAATTCGTCCACCTACATCTCCAACCACAGTTATTGGGGGTTTTTCTTTGGGAATTAGCACTGTGCAAGAAGAAGAGAAAGAGATGATAGGGAATAGGATGGAAAACAATAAAATGGTCTGAGTGAGTTTTCCGGGGTGAGATTCTCACATGGTATCTCTAGGCTTGGATGAATGGCGCCGATGTTTTTGACAGTGGGAGGGGAATGACGTCCATCCACCAGGTCTGAATCAGCATCCTGGGCTTCACCATGGATCACAGCGATGCCCAGCCGTAACCTTTCAGCGAAGGACTGGGCCCTATGAAAGCAGATAAAGAGATTTGCAATGTTTTTTGACACAAACCAAGGCCATCCACAACTCCTAATAAATCAGATGCCAGTTGCATTAACACAGACACTGTGGTAAGACTGTGTCTTAGGAACTAGTTTGTCTAGATTAAAACAAATTAGATGGATAACCTTCTAAGACTAGTCTAAGCAGTTTATGCAACCAGCCCCTGAGTGCAGAATCAAAATTGTAGAACAAACACTAAATAGATCATTTGAGCAACTGACAAAGTTCATTTCAGATACTGTGTATCTGTATACTTCTGCATTCTGCTGAAAACATTACTCTAAATCCTGTCAGTCAGACAGGAAAGAGCCGTTTCCAAATAATCAGTGGTTCTCAACTATTTCAAGGCCCACCTCTGCCCAAGACATATTGAAAAGCCTTTATGTGTAATCTGAGACGGATCTCTGGCACTTCTTTTGAAAGAAAGGAAGGAAGACAGACAGATAAAAAAATATGATGTCCCATTAATGCTGTACATTTTTTTATTTTGGATAACATTTTACAATAATATCCATTTGTTAACATTAGTTAACCACATTAGTTAACAAAAACTAACAATGAACAATACTTCTGAAGCATTTCTTAATCTTAAAGCTGATTGACTTCTACATTATTAAAATCAAGTGTTGTATCTGTTAATGTTATTTGATGGACCTGAGCTAACACTGACTAAGAAAGGCTACTGCTGTTTTATAGTGTCATAGTCTTGTTTAAAACAAGTCGTATGTATTGAACACATACTCTGCTGGTACAAGGACACAACGATAACCATCTGATAAGAGCAATTCTCATGAAGTTTTATCATTTACTTTCAAACTTAAAGCAGAATTTTATCCTGCGGGATGCATGACTGAAAATGAACCAAATATACCAGTAAGAACTGAACTACTGACACAGTTGGAAGCATTTGAAAGCCCATATCTCTCACCAACTAAACATCATGTTTGTACACTGGCGCCACCCAATGCATACAGTTATACCAACGAGACTTCAGTCAGGGATTTGGTGGAATTGTGGAAAATATATTAATATATTCTTCCCTTCTTTTAGTGAGCTAGTATATTCTCCTTAAAAAGAGTGGATACTTGACAAGTTCCAATCATTCCTGCAAGTATCTATTCCTTTAGTCTGTGGTTCTTCCCCTATTATTGTTTTAGTCAATATAGCTAAACTACTGAAATGACATGTGAACAAAGATATGACTTCACCTTTTGGCTGATGCTGGGGATTTGGCCACAATTACAGCATTTCTGTAGTCAGGAATCTGTAAGCAAAACAATTTAAATGATTAATCAATCAAAAAAAACATTCACACACACTTTAAAGATGATGTAAGTATATATAACACACCCATATGTTCCATTACTGACTAATGCAGATGACCTTTCATCAGAGCAGGAGAGAAAATGATTATGAATAAAAAAATGAATGCATAATCTTGAGTGGAGGAACTTATGCAGGGAAATATCAACATCAGTTAAATCCAGCTTCGGTCCTGCTTTCTATTTTTAAGCAAACGTAACTGGTGACCTTCATAAAGTGAAACATGGACTGGCTTATAATTCAGACTGAAGGCTTTGAGAAGACAAACAGGAAGAACAACTCTCCACAGGAAATCCAGATCTTATGCAAATGAGATCCACACGAAGGACCTACTTCTTCCTGGATGTACTGCAGCAGGAACGGTGAGGCCCGCAGATTGTCCACTGGAATGTTGAAGAAACCCTGGATTTCCTTTTGATGCAAATCCATTGTAATGAGATGAGTCAGACCTGCTCAAAGCCACAGTGAACAGAAGCAACAGACAAAGCAAATCAGTTGGAGGACTAAAACGGGCCAGTATCGCCTCTAAACCAAAAATGAAGGGACGATTAGATCTCGGATGGACTCCTTCACCTGCTTTACACATCATTGAAGCAAGTAATTTAGAGACGATGGAGCCTCTCTTCCTCATTTTGCACTGCTTGCTGTAGGGGAAATAGGGAACCACGCCGATGATGTTTCGAGCACAGGACGTCCTGCAGGCATACACCATAATGAGCAGCTCCATGATGGTGGTGTTAACATCTCTGCAGATGAGAAGGGAAGAATGGTTTTAAAGACTGGGATTTAGGGAGCCTAATTTGCATATGTGGAGATTTGCGTATTTAACATCAGTATTAAAGTCAAACTGAGGGTTCTTTTCCACAATTTGCATAATTCAGCATATTTGCTGTGAGGGGTTTGAGCAGTCAAAGTAAAGCAGGTCTCTAGAAGCAAAAAATATATCATTTAAATAAAAAAACAAATGCTGATTATGGTTCCAATGTCACTTTTAAGTTAACTTTAACCTTAAAACAAGACTTCATGTTAAACCTTTCTGTACCTGAATGTTTTTTAGAATGCCATTATTTACTAATTCCAGAATAACGTTATTACAAACAACTAAATTCTGATATGAATATATTTTAGAAGAATAATCCATCTCTATGAGCCCATATAATGCCAGTCTATGGGACGGCCAAAGCTGATGCTGAAAAAAAAAGACCAGGCAGAACAAACACAGGTAATTCATGCGCCTCAGTCGATGAATCAATGTCTTGTGAAGCGAAATGACAGGTGTACGTAAGAAAAAAAAAAATATTTTTTAACTTTTAACTGTAAGTAGTTGCTTTTGGCTGTCATATGAGTTCATGACTGGATGTATGGTTTAGCTCTGTGTTTTCTGTGTATTTTTTAACCGTTAAAGGGGTCATATGATGCGATTGCACGTTTTCCTTTGTCTTTTGAGTGTTACAAGCCGTTTGTGCCTATAGAAGTTCCATAAAGTCGCAAAGACCAAAGTCTCAAACCCAAAGAGATATATTCTTTATAAAAGTTAAGACTTGTCCACGCCCTCCTATAACTCCTTGTTTAAACACGCCCCCATGTCTACGTCACTGTGAGGGAAGATTTGAATAACGCCACCCAAATGTTTACACAAAGAAAAAAGACGTAACTTTTATTCTCGCTGTAGTATATTGACAGAGCATGATTAGGCCACGCCCACACTGGGGTGGGGAAGGGTCAATCCAGCACTTTCCATTGACTTTGTATTGTGGGAAGCTGCCTCCTTGTCACATGTCTAAAAGCTGCTGTGTGACAAGGTGTACAGCAATCAAGCTTAAAAACCCCAAAACTATTTTTTTATAAGCTGTTGACCTCCCCAAAATAAACTAGCATTTAAGGACACAAATAGTAGTAGATGTCGGTGTATTTCACGTTAGGCCATTCAGTTGGATTAATTCTCAAACAAAAGGAAGGTTAGGAAAAGGGGCACTGACATAGACCAATAAAATTGAGTTTCTTAATATATCTCCTCCTCTCAGATTCACATTGGGTGGTGAAATAATCTTTTGCCATGTTAAAAGCGAAGAATGTTTCCTGTCGCCGCTTACGTTTCCCTCTAGTGGGTGTAGTTCTCACAGTAACATGACATGTTGTTCTCTTTCTTTAGTGTCCTTAAATGTTCGTTTTTTGGGTCGACAGCTTATAAAAACCTAGTTCTGGCTTTTCTTTAGCTTGTTTGCTGTACACCTTGTCACACAGAAGCTTTTAGGCATTGTTCTGTTTTTTGCAACGTCATATGACCCATTTAACTTTTGGTGGACCCATACACTTGCATTATATGGACTTATTCTTCTAAAGAAAGTCAGTCATATATATCTGGGTTGGCAGGAGGGTGAGTAAACAATAAAACAATTATCCTCTTTAGATAGAGTATCTCTTTAAGGCTTCTCACTTGGAAATGGTTTGGATGATGAAAACATCTTTTCCGCGCACAGACTCTTCGATTCGGACCCGTGTTTCTGTGGGAAAAGAAATTTTATTTTCATTTTCAGTCTGATCCACAGTAAACATGGAACTTTACAGAACACACTGGCTATTTAAAAGTTTGCACAAGGACAGTTCAACTTCAGTTGCTGGTTCCCATTGACTTACATAGCTATGAGTAAAAAAACATTATGCAAGTCAATGGAGACCAGCAACAGAAGTTAAACTGTCCCTTTAATGTAAAAACTTTTAAATAATGAAATGATAAAAAAATATGAACAATCCCTTAAACGGTGCAATGGAATGCTGGGAGAATTCCACCACAGTGTCTGCATGAAGGAATGCAAGCGGATCTCCAATTCAGAATACACGAGCATGGCCCAAAACAAAGACTGTCAGTTTCATTAGTCAACACCAGCTCAGATCGCTGATCTGTTTTGTCTGCTCCAGAATGGCATGCAAAGAATGAACTACAGCAGTGACCACAGCCATCGCTAGTGAAGATTAAAAGATATGCAGATATTTAACAGAAAGTTGAGACAAAAACAGGCCTTCACCTCTGTTAGCTTCTTGATAGACCTGCACCTTTCCAAGCTCCACACCCAACCGCCTGCACAAGAACAGAAGTTCAAGGGAATATGATGCAATATAACAGCATAAACACACAACGGAAATCTTTATCATTTGACAAACATATTACAAGACGTAAATATCAGTTGTCCCAAATCATTTATCACCACAGAGTCAAAATAAAACCAAAATGTAATTTACATAAAGGAAACAAAGCCTAGTTATGATAAAAAAAATATTTAAATTAATGTGTTACCATTGGGCTTTTTCTTAATTAATAAGAATCTTAATTTAAAATAATTTTTTTTGTCATGTCAGCCTTATAAACACAGCGATTTACATGACAAGAAAGTCTGTTTAAAAATCATAATTTGAAATGGTAGTGTGCATAATTTGAATGGTAGTGTACTTGCACTTACTTGATTTGTTGTTAACTAGCACTCAAAAGAATACAGTTGTTCTAGCTCAGATTTGCTCAGTTGGACAATGAATGTCTTTCTACTCTTTCCGAACTATCCAATATAACTGGCCTGTTATACTGGAGCTCCAGGTGACACTTACTCGGCTATCCTCTTCCCCAGCTCTCTGCTGGAGGGGTGGGAGTTGGCCGTGAAGATGACCAGGCCTCCTTTGGTGGCACTCATGTCCTGTGGTTTGGTGTCTACCTTTAGGGACTCAGGCAGTGGCTCCCTGGGCACCCAGGCACTGCTGAGCCCTTCCTATCAACAGGACCACAGGCACACTGTTAGTTTAACACCAGACACTTCCTGCAAGAACAAAGGGAAGATGACATGTTAACACACACACACGAACCAACCAAGACTATATGAGAAAAGTGCAGACAGACATGATGACACACAACTGCAACAGCATTAAAGTGACTTCTCGTGAATCACGATTCATGACTGGAGCACTCAACCAGTCTGTCATGACAAACACAGTATGAATTAATAACTCCAGATCCACAGCACGCGGAGAAATCACAGAGGGTCACGTGAATGGCCAAATGTAAGCAAAAACACACTCTATGTTAAAAATTCACCCATTGCATTTGTATTGCTGCTAAGCTAACTAGACTTGTATGCCATTAAAATGGAAACGATAGATACATTCTTATCGGCGTAACATAATTTTTTTTGTGGGGTTGATTCCGTACACTTAAAATATTGGCAAACCTCACCAGTTTGATATTTTAAACGATCCCTTCGCAGGGGTTTACTGTATCACTTGCATCAATGTGAACATTGCTACACGCGAGAAAGAGCCAGGATGGCTGTCAGACGCACAGCTTTTCAAAATAAAAGTCCAGGCTTTGCGAAAGAGAAGTACACTTCAGCATACTTAACATAAATTATATATTTTCAAATAATTTAGGTAAGTGAGAACCGAATGCAATGTTTCCAGTCACTTAACTACACGTTAATTGCAATTTTATAAAAAGTATTTGGGTTTAAATAAAAAAATTCAGTTCTTTCGAGTGCGTTTTTTACTCAAGTTTTGTGCAATCATAATTATTTATTGCCTTTGAAATCTGGTTAAAATTGCAGCATGAACTTTCTCATATTTTAATTACACATTTTTAATAAAGATAGTGTAAATTTAGTACATATGAATGTATTATCGAATAACGCATTACAGTTAAAATTGCAATCGTGTTCAGTTTAAATGTACTTTGGTATGTTAGTCAGCACATCAAAATAAGCCTACTAGCGCGACAAAACATAATTAAAAATGTACTTTAGAGTAAAACTTTAGATTAGGCAATATTATAAAGTGCACTTTTTAAAAGTAGACTTAGGCGTGTTAGGAAGCATAGTCACTTGCGTCGAATTATTTACTTACTTTTGTATTTCCTTTATATTATTCCCAGTGAGAAAATGAAGCCATTCTACAAATGCAATGAATCAAAGCTGAGGATATATGCCACATGATTCGAATGAGTGAACTACCGTTTATCTCCCGTACTCCTGCTTCTTAAATACAACTCTGTACTACCATCTACTGCCAGATTATAATACACTTCCATTTTTCAACTGTTCACGAAGTTGAATTTAAACAGTTTGCAGAAGGTCCCTCTATATCCGGAGAATATAAATAACTGTTGCTTAAGGTATACTCATACAAAACCTGCAGGGAATGGGAAATGAAAGCTATGAATCTCAAGAAAGCAACAAACTGTCCGTTTGCTAAATGAGATCAATTGCCAAACCAAGGGTTGCAGCTGTCACCATTAGCCACAAAAACATAACTGAAACTGCTTTATAGATGGAAGCAGAAACATTTCAGGATTAGTTAGTGATTTTTCAATAGGGCTCATAAGAAGCCACACACAAGAAATTAAGAAAAACATTTTAATACTGAACAAGAATGATTTCAGAAAGCATTAAACACTTGATTCCAGGATTCTGAGTTACAAGGATGATAAAACTGACAAACTAAAGCATGATTTATCCAAAGTTTGTTTTTGTTTGTTTTGTTTTGGGTTAATACACATTTTGTTAGAGCAGGGTGTCAGTAGGTCGAATGTCAGTCAGATCAATCAAACCATTCTTCATTTAAATAAGAACATATTAGTCCAAATGGAATGTATAACAAAAAAAAAACAACAACACAAAAACTCTCTATCTTGCACAAACACACATTCTCATTTGCTCATAAAGAGCAGAAATAATGGTGAACGGGGAAGGCGGCAGCTGCAGAAAGAGCGATTCCCAGACTGTCGCCTACGCTTGCCGCAGCCATGGCAAACTCTCTCTCACGCTTAGCGGTCTGTCAAAAAACACAGCAGAAGACAATGCATTAGAAACCACTGACTGATCCATGCTTATCTAAATCAAATGAACTAATGGCTGGAATGAGGTTCACGTACCTCCTCGCGGATGAAAAAGAAGGTATTTACGTAGGCTGCTCCTCCCAACAGACCCTCATAGAGGATAATAATAAAAACCACCCATGGGTTTGGTAAGAACTGGTAGTACACAGCCAAACCCAACAGAACAGCATTCAAACACTGAGAGAGAAAGAGTAAACCACGTCATGATGAAGAGATCTTTACTAGTGTCTGATATTTAGAGTTTCATTCGCTACTCTGTTCTTTTTGTAGTCTATGTTATTATTATTCTTTTTATTTATTACATAATTAAAAAAAAAAGATTTCTTTGTTTACTGTGTTATGCTAACTGTGACTTGTTATAGCACTTGCATATCCTTGCTCTTTTGTTGATTTTTGTTGAAAGTCGCTTTGGATAAAAGTTTCTGCTATATGACTAAATGCAAATGCATGTATTAGTTTGTGTACGGTCTTGTGGTTCAGTCTAAGATCTCACCTGTAAGAGAGACAGAAGGAAAATTTTCCTGATCTTAAAACAGACGAGAGACGTGCGGGAAGCAAACACACCGATCTGGTAAAGTGTCTGATACCTGCAGAGGAGAAATAATGAAGCACAACTGATATCGTTGATGTGAAGAATCCCAAGACTGCAACTTCTACCAAGGTGATTTGGGATGTTCACCCCGAAATAAAAAAAAAAGTATGTCATCATTTGCTCAACCTCATCAGATTTCAAACCTAAAAGACATTATAAAACCTAAAAGATTTGAATAAATGTCTCAGGTGTTTGTTTTTTCTTGACCATACAATGAAAGCCTTTTGTCACTGAAAGGGTTTGGTTTCCAACATTCTTCAAAATGTATTCTTCAATGTTCCACAGAAGACAATGTCATAAAGGTTTGAAATGCTATGAGGATGAGAAAATGATGATTAAAAAAAGGTGATTATCCAGGCTTGGGGTCTGTTTAAGAAATATGTTAAAAACATGTTTTATTACCCAACCTAGACTAAACATTTTCTCCTGCATTATCAAACTTGTTTTTTTTTCCCCTCAAAGTTTATGTATAATGCCTATATTCCTAATCCATGACTGCAGAATTGTACCTTGTTTTATCATTTTAATAACTGTTTATTTAGTTAAACAATCTGTATGTATCTATATTTTGCGATTTCTTTTGTGTAGTTGTGGATGATTTACTTTCCTTTTAGTGTCTCTGTAAAACTAAAAAGGGTTTAAAAATTAATAAATAAAAAGTGAGTTCTTAAACTTCCTTCTATCTTCAGATGGACTTTTGATTGAGTAGGAACCTCTCCAAAATATACAGTTGTGGGCAAAAATATCAGCCCCCTTGGTAAATATGATCAAATGCGGCTGTGAAAATTCATCTGCATTGTTAATCCTTTTGATCTTTTATTTAAAAAATTCACAAAAATGTATCCTTTCATTGGATAATAAGAATTTAAAACGGGGGGGGGGGGGGGAATTTAAAAGGTTTTTCTCAAATACTCGTTGGACACAATTATTGGCACCCCTAGATATTCTTATGAGTAAAATATCTCTGAAGTATATTCCCATTCATATTCACAATTTTGAGCACTCCAGCGTGATTATAAACATGAAATTATCCAGCCATGGCTACATGTTTCACAGAAATATAAAGAGGAGGGAAAACAAAGCCCAAATGCCCTTATCATCCATCAAAATGAGAAAAACCAAAGAATGTATTTCTGATGTGCAGCAAAAGATAATTGAGCGTCACAAATTGGTGAAGTGGCTTTAAGAAAAGAGCTAGAACAGTGAAAAATCCCCCATTTCCACCATCAGGGCAATAATTAAGAATTTCCAATCAACATAAAATGTTACGAAACTGCCTGGAAGAGGACGTGTCTATATCGTTCTAATGTGTGGTGGGAAGGAGAGTTTGAGTAGCTAGAGACTCTCCAAGGATCACAGCTGGAGAATTGCAGAAAATAGTTGAGTTTCAGGTTCAGAAAACCTTAAAAAAAAAAAGGTCAAACAGCACCTACATCACCACATGTTGTTTTTGGAGGGTTACAATAAAAATTCTCCTAGCTCATCCAAAAAAAAAAAAAAAAAAAAAAAAACTCCAGCATATTCACTTATCAGACACGACTGGAACTTCAAATGGGACTGGCTTTCTTTGGTCAGAAGAAACTTAAAATTAGATTTTTAGCAGCAAACACTCAAGATGGCTTTGGTGCACACAGGGATAAAAACTACCCCATGTGTACAATGAAATATACTGCTGTATTTTTGATGTCGGGAGCCTATATTTCTGCTGGAGGGCCTGGACATCTTGTTTAGACACATGGCATCTTTGATTCTATCAAATACCAACAGATAAAAAATCAGTAAGTGACTGACTCTTTTAAAAATCTTATAATGGGTCATGTTTGGATCTTCCAAACCATACAATAACCCAAATCACAAACCTCTAAAACAACACAGAAATGGGTCACTGAGCTCAAAACCAAGCTTCTGCTATGGTCATTCCAGTCCTCTGAACTGAACCCATATAGAAAATGAGAGGAGTGAACAGAAGAGGAGAAGCACCAGCATGGAGCTGGGAGTCTAAAGGGTCTGGAGTTATTCTGGATGAAGGAATGGTCTCTGATCTCTTGTCAGGTGTTCGCAAACCTCATCAGGCATTATAGGAGAAAATTTAGACCTGTTAAACTGTTAAATGAAGGTTTAAAAAAGAATTCAATAAATGGGGGACATTCATTGTGGCCAATGTGTATTAGAGAAAAACATTTATTTCATAATGATATTTTCCCCCATTTTAAATTCTTATTATCCAATGAAAGGATACATTTTTGTGAAATTTTTTAATAAAAGATCAAAAGGATTAACAATGCAGATCAATTTTCACAGCCTTCTTTGATCATATTTACCAAGGGGGCTGATATTTTTGGCCACGACTGTACACTGCCTATCAAACGTTTCGGTGAGCATAAAAGACTTAAGAATCTTAACTGAACACAACACTTTTAAAGGTTGTGTGTCATTCAAAAACACCAAGTCAGGAAGTGATGTGTCTTACCAGCGATACTGTTCTGCGTGTGAGAGACGGGAGTCAGGGAAGTAGAGCAGCTCCAACTGATTTTGGAGAGATGGATGGATAGATAGTGACATTCAGTCTCAGTGATCACAGATTGTTCTATTACGGTCTCGCTCTCAGTGACTTTTCACTAAGACTGTGACAGAAAACACTCACCAGTCCCTGGTTAATAAAATACTCAGCAAAGTAAACCACGCCAAGAGGAATAATAAACTTCAGCAGACCCTGAAAGAGATCACATGGGCAGGAACACACTGAAAGACCACAGACTCAAAGAGGAAGTGCATTTTCTGACTGCAGGTGAAACAGGTGCAAACAAACAATTTAAACACACATAACATGACACACACAAGCCATGCTCACAATTTAAATGCATATATATATATATATATATATATATATATATATATATATATATATATATATATATATATATATATATATAAATAAATATATATATATATCTATATATAAATATAAATGTAACACTGGAAGAAGTGAACAGCATTTTTCTGGTGTTCAGCGGCCTAGAAAACAAGTATTTTAGGAAACTATTATCACATGACTAACTGAGAATAACACATATTATCATGGTAACTCTATACATTTACGCTACTATTACAGTATTTTAAAAAAAGAATAATAATAATCATGTGACAAATATACATTGTGATGACTAAAATAGCATCGGTAATGAAAACAATGCACTGTATTCATACTGATAGGTGTACAAGGTCTGTGAACTAATAAATAATATCTCAAGCAATAATGATAATCTAGCAAAAATTGCTTAGTGCACCTTTAGATTCAATTAAATGTGAACCTCGACCAAAGAAAGCAGTCTTATAAAGTGTCATTTTTTAAGTTTAAAATTTTCAGATTTTTAGATTTATACACCTACATCAAATAACTTTCCTTTGATGTATGGTTTATTAGGATCAGACAATATTTGGCCGAGATACAACTATTTGAAAATCTGGAATCTGAGGATGCAAAAAATGGCCTTTGAAGTTGTCCAAATGAATTCTTAGCAATATATATTACTCATCAAAAATTAAGTTTTGATATATTAACAGTAGTAATTTTACAAAATATCTAAATAGGACATGATCTTTACTTAACATCCTAATGATCTTTGGCATAATATAAAAACCTATAATATTGACTCACCCAATGTTTTATTTGCTATTGCTAAAAATATACCCCAGTGACTTAATATTGGTTTTGTGCTTCAGGGTCACATATATTGAACGCAGACTCAATGTAATTTAAGCAGACAAGAAACACCAAACTAAGGACAATATACAGGTACAAAGTAGGTCTAACCTTAATGATATATATTTGGTCCGTGAAGGACAGGGGTCTGATGTGATTGTCCTCTGTCAGAAGGAAGAAAACATGGTTTATGGATTATCATACACAACATTATGAGCATGAAAAGTTGGTAACACTTTATTTTGATAGTCCACTTTAGACATTCTGCTAAGAGCAAGTCAATTTGCAGCTACATGTCAACTAGCAGTCGTTAGAGTATTAGTATTCAAACTGTCTGCTTAATATCTTAACACTTTATTTTGATGGGTCGACATGTAGTTGCACAGTTACTCATTAGTTAGTAGAATGTCTAAAGTGGACTTTCGAAATAAAGCTGCAACAATGCAAGCAACGAGTTCCTAACTGTACACACCTTGCTCTTCCTGAGTTGTCTCGGCATCCTCATCAGTATCGGTCTCTTCCTCAATTAAAGGACGCCTCTCCTGGGAGTTTACCACTCTGGAAGTACTGTGAGCATCCTGGTGCCGCCTCCACTGTGGAAATGAGGATGGGAACACCAGGAGAAAGAAATAGCTGAAAGAAATCATAAGAGGAAAAGATACATCGAGGCAGTGAATCTTCATTACAGGTGCAACACCAGAAAGCTGAGGAAGTTCTGCTGACCTGACAGCCAGAATAACAGGCACAACCAGCATGATCCATAACGTAACCCGAGGGGTCAGACCAGCCTGTGTGAATGCAGAGTAGAGGAGAGCTCCAGCTACCCCTGCTGCCCCCGTGCCAGACCCCCAGCCACTTAACACATCCCTTAAAGAGACAGAAACACATGCAAGGTACTGATAAACAACAGAGATCAGCGGCTAGAGAGCTTTTTAAATGTCTTTGAAATAAGTCTTTTTAAAGGCTGCATTTATTTGATCAAAATATATAGTAAAAAATTGTACGATCTTATTATCACCATTACATTTGTTACAAATTATTAACAAATGTAATTTGTTATTTCTTGGGGGGATTTTTAACATAATGTTAGCTTGGGATATATTCAATCACTCATTTAGAAATGTTCCGTAAAATTATTATTGTCTTTACTGCCACTTTTGATCAATTTAATGCATACTTGCAAAGTAAAAATATTAATTAAAGAATCTCACAGACCAGTAGTGCATTCTGTGCATAGTGTGTAAATGTTCTGAATGCATAAAATGCCTAGATTTCAGAAAACGTGAGTATTCAACAAAGAAAACTAGAAAACCATTGCACGTGATGCAAGGCACTAAATTAAACCTTCTATTTCCAGCATAACTAAAACTTTATTACTTCTCATTATTTAGTCAGACTAAAGTTTGTTTTTAAAAAAAACTAACGAAAGCAAAATAACTGCTGGAATTACCGCCGATAACAGCTGAACATGCGCTTAATGATGTCTTTCACTTTCACATAATGTTTTCAAAATCAGTGCATCCTGTGCAGGTACAATAGTGTCCTTATCTAAACACATCTTAAATAAATGGGTTTCTAGGAGGCTTTACCTGCTGAAAAACACAGAGAGGGAGAGAAAGGACAGCTCCCCCAATCCTGAACTAATACTGGCAAAGACGACACCTGAGGAGAAATCCAAAGATTCATTACAGCATTCATCAAATCTTAGCTCAGAAGAGGAATGCACACACACACGCTCATTACCAAATATGCTCATCAGTATAGTTGAAGAGAACGACACCATCAGGAAGCTGACTACCGCCGTGAAGAAACACACCAAAACACGAAATCTGTTCATTATAAAAGTAAAAAGAATACATAATTATTATTACATAAAACATTATTAATAATAATAAAAAGGGAATAGCTCTTCTGTTGTGTTCCACACTGTAAAGGCCAACAAACTTAATTAGACTTCGCCCTTTTGACCTTGATTTCTCAAACTATTCAGAGTTGACAACTCATTTCTTCTCACAGTATTACATCTTTTATCTAAACAACTAAACCAGTTTCAAGATGCTGATGGATGTTTGCAATTAGATCTCAGTAAAGACATGCTTGTGTCAACTTTACCCATAAGGCACTTTGTGTATATAGAAGGGTGCTGTGAATTTGATTAGGAGGGTGGGTAAGATATCAGCCAACAGCACGGCCTAGAAACAGAACAAACAAAAAAAAACAAGGTGTCACTCCCTGAACAAATATTCCATCTTGCACTTAAATGTGGGATAATTCTGTACAGGTGAAACAAAAAAATGAAAGAGAAAAAGAAAGACGTACTGCAGTGGACACAGGACTGCAGTCATAGCGGCTGCTGTCGCTGATCCCGATGTTAGTCTCATTCGGAGCAGGAGTCTAGTGAAAGAACAAAACCAAAAACAAGAAACACTGACTAGTCCATTTTGGCAAAAAAAAATTGGAAGTAGACTTTAGCATACTCTTAAAAAGAGTACAAGTGGAAATAATACACTTAAAAACATATACTTACGAGTGTAATGTTTTCAGAACTGAACTAAATGAAATTGCACTGTAGTTTACACAATTACATGACATGCAAGAAGCTAAACCCAGAGAGTTTTTTTTAAACATTAATTGGACTTCTCTTTATATGCAATTTCTTTATTACTTCTACTGTCTTTGAAATATGGTTTAAAAAGTGTACTGACAAGCATTTAAAAGGTTTAATAAACAGCCATGAAAGTGTACTTTAAGTATACACAAGGGATTTTAATTACATTTAACCAATATTATATATTTTTCTAGTATACTTGATAACACTAATCATATTAAATGTCTTACAGGGGTCGTTGTGTTTTGAGATTCCTGTTTTTGTAAGATGTCATGCGCTGCACTCAGCATCACCACATATGCGAAGTTATTGCAAAGCCCCAATAACCTAGAAAGAGATGATAAAGATCACTGTACATATTTTGTATCACTTATTTGAAGAAAAGTTAACAGCGGATTGATTCACTTACCAAAATCCAATCCAATTCCTCCAGCGTTGACGACCTAGAGAGACACAGATAAACACATCTCAAGATAAGACTTATTTATCATAAAATTCTGTCAAACAGCAAAATGTCAACAGCCATGTTACCAGTGTCGGCTGTATCGACCGGGTCGGAGTTTACTGCTCGATCCATCGCGACCTTTCACAGCGAAAAACTGTCATATAACAGTAACAGTTAAACTTCTCTCTCGCTGTTAGACGATAACGGCAGACAACCATAAACATTACAGATTCGTTAAAAAACGGCCTGTCTGTATGACCATAGCTCATCCGGTAGCGATGTTACGTCAGATAAACAGATAAACAGAACAACGAATCCTCTGCCTTCCACTTTTCATTTTGACAAGCGCCAGCAATAATCACAGCAGCAGTAGCGGGTGCTACACACAAATACATCCGACCGAGCGCCGCCACGCGTAAATAGTTCCCACTCACACTACTGTTCTCAATGTACTATAGATGAAGAGCTCGTTTGCAAAAAAAAAACAAGAAACAACAACAACAACAACAACACAAAAAAACAAAAACAAACAAACAACTACAAAAAAGAAAGGAAAAGATAACTCCGTTTTTAAATATAATATATTATATATATTAAATATAATATAAATATAAAATATAATGTTTTTAATTCCAATTAATCTCAATCAAACTGCAGTTGTGTTTTTTTGTAATAATAATTAATCAAAATAAGTTTGGGTTATTTTGATTAGGTTAAAAGTTACTATAAAATACAGATAACGAACACAATAAAAACATGACATCGTAATAAAAAACGTGATTTTTGAACATTTAAAATCTGTTTTTGCTAATAAACTCTTCAGATGTACATACAGGTATTTTGCATAGCTTTAAATCATACTATGTTATGTACATATATTGGGTAATTCTAGTTATAAGAAAACGTGTGTCTTGTAAGTCTTGTAAATGTGTCAATTAAATTCATAATCACATCTAGTACATTTATGCCAAGAAGGTCTATAAATAACTGAAGAGAGCGATCAATATAGCATTTATCTCAGTTTCAGGTTAAAGGTATATGATTAGAAATTTGTCAGATTTGCTTATGTTATCAGATGTTTATTTAACCTGATCTGTAAAAGTTGTGGAGAATGATGTCACGTATAATGTTTATGTCTGGTAGCACCACAAAATATGCCACAGTCACAAGGCCTACACCATCCTGAGCTGTGACATCAGTGCAGGAAAAAAAATACAAATAAAAAGTCATTTTCATTTAATATATTTAAAACAACAAAATCAAAACAACAACAAAAAAGCAACAGAAGCAGCAAAAAAAAAAAAAAAAAAATATTGATAATGAAAAAAAAGTTGGTAGGCTCCAAAAATAATAATAATAAAAAAAACCTTCTCAAATATTTATATGAATAAAATTTCGACTGCAAAAAGTTTAATATTCTGACAGAATACACAGCTATTTTAATTGTGAACTATGAAATAACAACTGACTGATACTTGCAGACAGATGATGTTTGACAAACACCTACCAGCCAGGCCTAAGCATGCCATTCTAGACCCTGACTTCCTGTTTTCTACAGGAAATATGTCAGCTATCATTGAAACAGAGAAAACATCAGCACAAAAAAGTCACAGGAGTAACCCACAGTTTTTAGCAAGGGTGTTTCTAATACAAAATCTGAGAGAGTGACAGTAAAGTCCTTTGGAAAATTGTGGAAAGCTATCATGAATGTTTTTGTTTTGCTGTTGGAGCAAATGGGAGTTCAAAAATCATTTTTGCTGTAAACTCCCATTCACCACCATAGATGTTTACCCTACTATTCATAATGCCAAATAACATTCATATAGAATATATTATAGTAATAAGAATATTCATAGTAATAAGAATATTTGCACCATGTGGACATTTTTTAGCAGTGTAATTGTTAAGCCCATTAGTGAACACACAAGACACCTAACAAAACACTTCTGCCAATTTCTATCATCAACATCATTGTCTCCATCTGCTGGCCAGTATTCAGAAATGCTAAATGCAAACTATTAAGATTAATAGAAAAATATTCGTATCAAAGTTTTCTGTCCATCTGACAGTAAAATTTAAATGTGCATTTTTAATAAACCTAGGCTAGCTGAAGTTCAGGTAAATATATTAATGCCCTTCTGACTAGTAAAATTGTCTAGTCTGAGTCTGCAAATCCATTAAAATAATATACAACAACTGCAAACAACTAATCAATTGTGATTTTAACATGTTAACATTTTTAATTGATGCATAAGTCTCAAATTTTACAAATAAAATGTAATATACACATATTACAGATGTGCAACGATAATAATGTGCATAGTTCTGATCTATTGTCTTAACATAATATATACATTTTAGTGACGTATTTTTATGCTAACTACAGTTTCTTTAGTTAGGGCACATCTGTTGGCGTTATGAAATTGACTACAAGCTGGGACAAGGAGGATTTGTGCATGCTGGGACTCGCTGCAAAGACGGATTTAAGGTTTCTTTGTAACTTAGCCTTCTTTTAGCTTCCCAAACTTTGCATATTTGTTCAGGATTCATAGCTGGAGTGATATAAGTTCTATGCACATGATAATTGTTATTTCTTTGCTTTTTTAATTAGGTGGCTGTGAAATATGCTGAGAAGATGCAACACATGCCATAGGCCTACACCACATTATTGCATTTTTTGTTTCTCAGTAACTGTTTTCAATTTATAAAATCTTATATTCATGTTAATCACAGACTACAAATCATCTAATAATCTTTTTACAGAAGTCAGATTTGCTCTAAATGTAATGCATTTTATTGAATAACACTGAATTATGTTTTCGTTTCAGTTCATGCAATCACATTTTCTTACACATTTTCTTACATTTAAGAGACTAATTTAAGGAGAAGACTTCTTTAAGAAACAGCTTTTAAATATGTGTTCTGATTATGTTCTTGAACATGATATCTTATATAATCCTGATAAGAGTGTGGTTATGATTTGCAGAACTGAGGAGGATAAAAGTATATATATAATTTCCAGTCTTCAAGTTGTCTAATAAGAGTCTTACTGTGTCTGTGATGTACAATGCCTTATGATGTATATGCAGGCGAATATACTTTTACGTAAGTTTAGTTTCTGTTAAGATGAGGTGAAGGTGTCACTTTTTAAAGCATATTGTACAACACTTTATACTGCTTATCTGTGGTTCAACTATAGAACATCTAGCTTACAGAAGCTGCAGGAAGATTATAATGATGCAATGAGAATTTTACTTAAGAGACCTAGATGGTATAATGCAAGTGCAATGTTTGTGAGTGCTAGAGTAATCACTTTTAAAACACTGTTATGAAATCTTATGTATAGATCTATCTTCCGGATAAATGATTCGAAAAATGAAATTGAAGATCTATCAAATATAAGGGTTCTACACGGTATCAGTCAAAGCTGTGGATACATTGGTATGGTTGCATTTTTGTACTTTTTATTGTGTGTGGTAGATGCTGTGGGTTGTATTTGCTGTCCTATTGTCTTGTTTTTTGTTTATGTTTGTTTTTTTAATTTGGACCTGCAGTCTGTAATAAAAGATTGTTCGATTGATCGATTCTACACTCGTGAAGCTTTGAATTTTTTCATGAAATGTTCTTCATGAGGCTTCATTTGCCCATCACGAACGCATTACACTGACATAAAGGCTTCTGCAAGTAATGCATCACTTCTGAAACCACTATGAGCCTCTCGTCATGAACTCGGACCATACATCTACTGCCAGCTGCCAATAAAATGAGCCAAAAAACATTACAAAAATACTAGATGTAGAATGTCAGTCTACAGGGTGTTGAGAAAGTGTGAAAGGTTTAAACCTGTGTAATGTAATGTGTAATGTCTCATTGGCTGAAATCTCGCTTTGGCCAGTTTAATATTAGCCCTGAACCATTGTTTATTTGAAACAATATGTATAGATATTTCAATATTTCAGAAAGCAGAGTTTATAAAGCATCCTTGTCACAATCACAAAACAGCTTACTGATAATAACCTTGCAATTGAAATGGCAAAGCAGCAGATTCTTCTTAGGATGATAATCATCCTATAAGTTGAAATTCTTGCATCCGAGTTTGTTCACAAGGTTCATAAGATGAACAGACAAATATTCAGAGAAATGTTCTAACAGACACAGACACAAAACCTCACAATGATGTGATGTCTGGATAACAGCATGAAAGAAACAAATCCGGTTAGCAATGAAAGATACTTTAATGTTTAGTTTTTTTTCAGCGTGTATCATATTAAACAGTAACAACAATAATAATATACCACTGAAAGGTATATGTGCTTTGTGCAAGTCAAATACAGTCATTATAAGTACTGCAAGTACAAGAGCAACGTTTCCCTACAGAGGTAAACATTACAATACATCGGAGTGCTATTAAAAGAAGAAAGAGGGAGGAGATTAGGGCAAAAACATTGTTATTATATTACCATTACTCTTTTTAAGTATGACATCTTAGTTTCATAGTTTTGGTTTCACACAAGAAAAGTAACAAGTACTAGAAAGAAAAAGGGAATGGGTCAAATGATGAGTTCAGAGTATAGATGCGTCGGGGTTCATTGATTCTTCAGGAATATGAGGAGGATTGAAATGGAAAAGGCTTCCTGGTGATTAGTAGGCATGGTTGGCCACAAAGAGAGACTCTCCAGCAGCAGCACCCTTATCTCCTGCGGACACGTACTTCCCAACACAGGCCTTGCTGTTGTTCTGAGACAGAAACACAACAACAGTTGGTTTAAAACTTTCACATATGAAATGCTAATCCTGTTGAACAAATTACTTAATGTCGTACAATCAAGAATCTCATGTAATAAGCAAAAAGCAAAAAAAAAAAAAAAAAAAGAAAAACTACGTTTACATGAGATAATAAAAAATACTGTATAATATACACGGACATGGCAAATTAAAAATACATATTTATACATACACCATTTATAATAAATAATGAAAAGAACATTAATTATAATTCTAAAATTAATTATACACAAGTCAATAGAAAAAAAAGCAATAAAAAAAAAAATAAAAAAAAATAAGCTGCCATTTTATTTCCAAAAAGAAAAATAAAATTTTTCTTTTTGGAAACAAAATGGCAGTTTTTTTTTTTTGTTTTTTTTTTACAAAATTGCATATAACCAGATCAGTCTCCAATAGATGATCTCAAGGTAATAAAACTTACGAGAGCTCTCTTTATGAACTCCTCCTGGCAGGCCTTGCCGTTCTCCTTCTTGCCACCCCAGGCTTTGAGGGCGGAGGCCTGCAGGGCACGACCGTAGGAGAAGGTCAGGGCCCAGGGCTTCTGCAGGGGACACTGGTTGATGGCGTTCAGGTTGAGTGAGGCCTCCTCCTCACTCTGGCCTCCAGACAGGAAGGTGATACCTACATCAGGGAAAGGGGTGTGGTGTGAGGTTAGGATACTGCACCATGATGATTATATGCTTAAGAATTTACAAAGCAGGACTGTGATAAGATAACGCTTCGGTCATGAACGAGTGAGTAACTGTGGTAGCTTTACTAACCAGGCACAGCGGGAGGAACAGTGCGGCGAAGAGCTGAGACTGTAGCCATTGCGACCTCCTGAGGGGTGTACTTCTGGGAACACGAATGCCCGGCGGTCACCATGTTGGGTTTGAGCAGAGTACCCTCCAAGTAGACATGGTGGTCTGACAGGGCCTTGTACACAGCAGCCAGAACCTTCTCAGTCACATACTGGCACCTCTTCAGGTCATGGTCACCATCAGGAAGAATCTCAGGCTCCACGATGGGCACAATGCCATGCTGAGGAGAACAGTGACGATGAAATGATCTGAACTTATTTTTATTACAAATTCATATAATAATCATGAATTATTTTAATATTTGATACAATTGAAAGTTGTGGGGTGGGAACTATTTTTTTTATGTTTTTGACAGAAGTCTCATGTTTATCATGCAGTCTTCAGTGTCACATGATCCTTCGGAAATTATTCTAATATGCGGTAACACTTTATTTTAATGGCCAATTCTCACTATTACCTAGTTGCTTATTAGCATGTGTATTATTAACATATAGGTTGTTTATTAGTACTAATAAATCACTTATTCTGCATGACCATATTATACATTCCTAGTCCTACCCCAAACCTAAACTTATCAACTACTTTACTAACTGCAAAATCATAGTTAATGGTTTGTTAATAGTGAGAATTGGACCATAAAATAAAGTGTGACCTAATATGCTGCTGCTCAAGAAACATTTCTTATTATCAGTGTTGAAAGCAGTTGTGATGACTAATATCTTTATGGAAACGGTCCTTTTTTTCAGAAATTTCAAAAGAACAGTAATTTATAAAAAAAAAAAAAAAAAAGAAATAGCCATATTATAAATATCTTTATCCCCACTTTTGATCAATTGAATGCCTCTATGCAGAATAAAAACATTAATAAATGTTTTTAAATAAAAACACCACATGGATATACAGTAGCTGTAAGTGTCTCACCATCTGGCAGATGCTAGCGTAACGGGCGAGCACATTGGCGTTCTCAATGATGGCCAGTCTTGAGGGGGTTGTGGGGGTGATCTTCAGCACACACCTCCATTTAGCAAAGTCTGCCCCGTCTTTCTTGTACTGAGCGCAGCGCTCGTACAGCCCATCCAGACCTGCGAATTAGCATTTAATGAGTCATAAGAGAGTGACTGTGACCATTCAGTTCTGGACAAAGTCCATCTAATTCCAGCATTTAAGTGGATATGAAAGGTTATAAAATACCATGTGCAATTATACTAGCTGATAATCTATTTTAAAGACAGTGATGGGATTCTCACCTTGTGTGGTGGTCTCTCCATTGGTGCCAGCCAGGGGAACCACACCCTTGTCCACTTTGATGCCAACCACCATGCCCCTCTCCTTCAGGAGCTGGGAGAAGAGTTTGCCATCATCGGTCTTCTGGTAGAGGGTCTCGTGGAAGAGGATGACGCCGCCGATGCAGGGCTTGACGCGGTCGTCTGCGGTGAACAGAAGCTGGCGGTACAGTCTCCTGTTCTCCTCTGTGTTCTCAGCATTGATGCTCTGGAACCGCTTGGCCACGCTACCTGCACAAGAACAAAGAGACGAGACGAAAGATTAGAAGAGCAAATGAGTGGGTTACTAACAAGCACAAACGGAATGGTTTAATTACCTGTAGACTCATCCGCAGCCAGAATGCCTTTGCCAGGAGAAACAATCCTCTGAGCAATGTCGCTCAGCTCCTTCTTCTGCTCTGTGGAGAGGAATGGGTAAGCGTGAGGCATCTTGACTCTGTGGAGGAAGGTGTGGGACACAAATACACATTAATATGACCTCTGAGATTAAATCGTTCAGAGCACCAGTACAAACACATTACAAAAACATACGCCTAAGACCAAGTAATGAATCAGGTGACTGTTAAATCAACACCAACGAGTCTGAGCAAGAGTTCAGATATGGGTGTGTACTTAAATCGTAAAGCTTACTAAAAGCATTGATTTTTCTTTCTTCTAACCACTTTTTGTTAGCTTCTTCTCGACGGGTTTTGATGCAACGTGTCCTTGAGATACAAACACGCATGACCTTGTGCGGCTCACGTAACTGTTAACTTTGCATGACAACAGAAAAAGAGACTAGCGAGGAACTAGCATCGTTCAGATATGTTTGATTTTACTTGGATGTCGGCGTTTTATATGAAGAAAAAAACTCACCTACTAAGTGGACGTTAAGGGTGCGACTGTTTCCGAATCACACTTTCCGCATAAACCACGTTCTTCTGAGTTAGAACGCAATATAGGAAGGAAATTATCAAGACATTTGACAGGAGGATAGCTGGACCAATCAGCACGCGAGTCTTGTTTTGATTGACAAGGCGAAGAGACGGTGATTGGCTGCTGTGCAGGTTTTATTACAATCAGAGGCGGGGTAAATGTTCTTGATACGTGACAGATTTCACATGCAGGAAATAAAGCTGGCTGTGACGTTTTGATGTGCTCCACTGAAGCGAATACATTATGACCTTGTCGTACGTGTGCTATTATTTCAGAGAGTTTAGGAGTATATCTAACAGGCTATAAACTAACACTAATGATTGTTTTCCTTTAATAAAATTAAATCTGATGTTATATTATATTGCTTCTCTGTCTACTGGACAGTGAAGAACACCTCAACAAGAGGCTCTTAACATTCCAGTAACAAATCTCTAACACCCTCCGCTCAACCAAAGGCCAAATTAAATATAGACAGTTTGATGGATGAAAGCCAGTGGTCCAGCTGAACATTATACAGCAGGTTGTGTGTTGTGAAAAGGGTCCTAAAAAGGCTCTTTTGGATGTTGAATGCCAAACAAAGTCAGTAAAGCTGGTTAAACATAATTCACGATAAATAAATAAATAAATACATTGTTGAATGGTATTTTGTATTATAAGCTTAAGTACATTATTTAGAGAATTAATAATGTTTTACTGATGAAATACTTTAATCACTGGCTAAATTATGAATGCATTTTTTTAAACAACTAATTATTATTGTATATTCTTATTAAAACAATTATATTTATTAGTAGTAGTGGTGGTGGTATAAATAATAATATTGATTTTGATATTGATATTTGAAATAAAAACAAAATCGTGGAACAGTAGAAAATAACTTGCAAATGGCTTTAAAAAAAAGAGGTAAAGCCTACAAAATAAAATAATCTTATAATATAGTACACAGGTACTGTATTTCTGCAATTTACATTTTGTAATACAGAATAAAGAAAAGAGCATGCACATTTTTACCGTGTTTTTGGATGAAGTGATCAAGAGATACTCCCCAAATGAAGGCAGAGGAGGTCTGGATAGTCTGTGACATCCGTCTATTTCCAGATGACCTGTATTTATTCAGACGAAATGACCTTTGACATTACGTGGGTTTGGCTAATCTTAGTAGCAGGCAAACCCACGATGCAACCGGAGAAGGGCGATGTGACATTCATGCACACTGGCATGCAGCAAAGAAAGGTTAAAGAGAAAGGCTGAGAGTGGCACACACATGGTATATGATGCATGAATTACAGCATGCATTAATGCAATCCCTGTTAAATGATGCAAAGCGGGGCTGGGGGTCTTCAGATGACTATAATAATCTGAATGAAACTTCTGCATGGTGTTCTATGATGTTACCTCCTCTATCTATGAGAATACTGTCTTCAGAAAAGAGCTCTACTGTCATGAGATCTTCTGTCATGACCTTTCATCTCTCAAAAATCTTCTCTACTTAATCGCTGTAATCAGCAAGAGCTACACTGTAAAAAATAAAATACCCGCACCTATGGTTCCCAGAACCTCGCCATGAAAAAATTGTAGCAACATTTTAGGTTTTACAGACTTAACTTAAATTCACAATAAAATACCGGATTTCATTAACTGATGCAATGTTAATAAACCAAGATATTGAAGTGTTAATATCTGTTTTGAAACATTGTAATGCACGGATAACCACCAAAAACTGAAGGGGATTAGAAAGTCACATGATGAACTAAAACTCATCACAAACAGCTTTTCTATGAGCTGAGAAGGGCAATACATATATATAGAAGGTCACAGTGTCATTCACATAAACACTAAACCCCATCACGGTGACACATGATACTGAAACAATGCAATAAACACTTATTTAACAACATTAGATGTCAAATTAAACCCTAATGTACACAACTGATAAGAAAAAAAAAACTAAGAAGAATGTTATTTAAAAAAAAAGTTTTTTGTTCATTTATGGTTTGTCACTGTAAATTACACAATTACTTTTTCTTTTTCACTTCCAAAAACCGTATTTGTAATAGTATTTTACTGTAAAATTAAATTAAAAGTAATTACATTTATTCACTGAATATAGTATGGAAACATACAGTTAACAGGTTTTTACTGTAGGATTTTTTTTTGTTTTTACTCTTTACTCTTAATATCACAATCATTTTTACAGTGTACATGAAAATAGAAAGCCTGTAGAGCAGAAACTTCCAACAAATAAATTGAAATAATTTTTTTAATCGCATGTTTCATAAAGAAAGCAGAAAACCCAGGACAATGCAACAAAGAATGTAGAGTGAATGTTTTAATAACTCACTACCAATGCTTGATATATATTAATTCTACTGTATACAAAGCCTCATAAAAAAGCAGGTCACAGCAGGTTTACTTTGTAAGCCATAGTGTATTTGCAGCAAGCATTCTAAATATGGTCACATACATGACTGTATCACATTTCACATAATACAATACACACACACTTAGTTAGATCATATATCTTATGTAACAAATAAGATGGTGCCCTGTAAACAATTAGATCAGTAAAAATAGGAATTACCTTTTGTTACAGTTTTTTACTGTATTATAGTATATCACAAAAGAAATCTAACCAAAACTTTCATATAAAATTGGTCAGTCAGAACTTTATGTCATCTCATAAAAATATAGGTGAGCATATAGTCCAGACATTTCAAAGACATCTGTGTCAAAATGAGATACACTGAACAGCACATATGGTTTATAGATTCTTAACTTCCCTTTGTATGAAGCACAAATGTCCATCAAACACAATGATGCCAAAGAGAAACACACTGGCTAGTACATAAATGTAAAAAGTCGCAATAAGTTAATAGGACTTTTTGTGCTTAAAATGTAAACGGCTAAACGTAATGTTTTAATAGTTCTTGGCACTTCTTAAAGACATATGCTACAAATTCATAAAAATAAAACCTTTACTTTCCCCTCAGTCTTCTGTTATTCTGTAATGCTTGTGTACTTCAGGAATTACAGATGTTTGGAAACCTGGTATGAATGATCTCATTCATCCTGATACGAACGAAACTTGTCCGACAACCATTTCACTACAATAGTATGTATTGTGCTTTAATAATATAAGCATAAGAAAAATAGTCATAAATGATTCAATTAAACAATGCACTGTATATTCCCAATAGATGCATATCTTAATCTTCATTTTAGTTAAATCAATGATTATCAATAGGAAGGATGCGGTAATGTTTCAGAAATTATGCAAACTTTACAGAACAGCCGAAGACTGAATCACCATTTCTCTCGAGCTTAAGACATACGGAAGTGTCACTTGGAGCTTCTAAGGCATCTTTTAAAATGAGGAGGATCTTTGTCATCTACTTAAACTTGATTTCAAAGCAGAAGCAGTTGATGGAGTCACACTCTGGAGGCTGACAGGTACAGGCACAGTCCCACATCGCACACTACATTAAACAAGATCAAGAAAAACAAGTTACACCAGTTCTAGTCACATTTATAGGCAGGAACTGTTGATTATTTAGAATAAACAAAAACACTTAATTAAAAAAATAACACTTAAACACTTAACACTTAATTCTTTTATACTGAAGTTATTTGATAATACCATCATAATGTTAAGATTAGTTACAAAGGGAGTCTTGGGGGTAACACATAACAAGTAACACATTTTATGTAATCAGATGACCTTTTAAGTAACTAGTAAAGTAATGCATTACTTTTAAATTTACAACAAAATACCAATATGAGTTGCTTTTTAAAATAAGTAACACAAGTTACTTTGTTTTCCCATTTATTCACTGACATTTATTCTCCTGTCCCTGTGTTGAGAGAAATCACAGACCAGAGGCATTTCCTTTAGCCTGAGGGTTATTCATTTCATTTTGGGTGTAAAAAGGCCCTTACAGTTGCCAAAAACATAATTTTGAGGTTTCTGTTTTATATACAAATTTATATAAAAACAAAAGCTTATAAGCAAGTCCAACCCATGTGGCAAAAAGTAACGCAATAGTAATGTAATGCATTACTTTCCATAAAACATAACTAACACAATAAGATACTTTTATGGAGTAACATAATATTGTAATGCATTACTTTTAAAAGTAACTTTTCTCAACATTGGGCAATGGTGACATGAATGGTTAACATGAACTAAACACTTCTACAGCATTTATTCATTTCAGTTAATGTTAATGTTATTATATAAATCAGCACTTTTATCTATTTACATAAATGCACTGATGTGAACTTGATCTCAAGTGGGTGTATTTTTGTACAGAGTGTATTTTTATTAACTTACATTAACAAAGGTAAAAAAAAAAATATAATAATATTATTCTCATTGTTCATGTTAACTTATGTATTAACTGATGTTAACAAACAAAATCTTATTGTAGAGTATATCACACTAAGGGATCAAAAACTTAAGTCTTACGTTGCAAAATTGTGGCAAAAAGCGTACAGAGTATATTCTAAAATAAAATAGGAAGAGACAATCAACGTGTGACTTACATTAGGGGAAGGGCAGGAATAGTCCAGACAGGATCGCAAAGATGGTGCACGGCAGTCACATGACTGGGCACACACTAAACAGTACTCGCAAGGAGAGAAACCTGCGCAGCAGTCTGAACACTGAGGATCACACTTGGCCTGCAAAGTCAGAGAGCTGTTACACAATGCAAAAATGACCCAAAAGTGAGAAGTGAGATTTAAACTGCCTTTCAGAACAAGGAAGCTGTGAAAAATCAGGCTACATCTGAGACAGCTACTGAGACAGACAGGCTTCTGGATAGCAACTATAGATATTGATTCTAGGAGAATGTTCAGCAATTCGGCTCACAGACCAGTTTTCTAAAATTTCCTCAGAAGGAGGAAGTGATGATGCTGAAGTACCTTGAGACAGTGATGAAACCACAGCACCACCGCAAGGAAAATCATGTAGAGCCCCACAGAGATCATGATGATGGCAGGCAGCGGGAGGGAAAGAGGCCACACAGGAACAGCCTGACAGGGACATGAAACAGCACTATAGCTCACTAACTTATTAGTACAGCTTATGGAACAAAAGAGCATTGGTTCATATTTTTAATTAGTAAGTATTTTTTTTTTAGTAAGTTATTTTTCATAAATAAACGTTCTAGTAGTTTTTTTTTCACATCTCGGTAGGTTTTTAAGCCCAATGAAATATGAAATGTTCTTATGAAATATATACTCTCATTATTAACTTTACTTCACATCACAAATGGGCCCTAAACACATTGTTATATATAATATTAGGCATGTACAGCAGCGTATTAAGGCTGGGACAGGGAATACCCATCTGAAATCACAGAGTAAATCATAAAATAAATACTACACGAACAAATCACACTCTGATCACAATTTAGTAACAGAGCTGAGAAAGTCTAGCTCAAGTAATGTACGTTTAGTGAAAGATGAGATTTATGCCATAACTTAGATTCTGACAGAAGACCTATTTTAATGTGTGTGCATTTAGTATCAGCTAGTATTAGTGTTGCACAAACTTAGGTTGTAATGAAAACGCTGGTAACATTAGTTTGTTTAGACACGCACAGATGCAGTTACAGACGGCGTCTGGTGTCCAAAAATCTAAATTTCAATAACATAGCAAACGAACACAAAACAATCTTACATACCATTGCATCGTCTCTGCATTCCCAATTTTAATGACCAGGGTTTTCAGTTATCGGGAGGTTTATTTAATTTAATGAAACCATATATTTACTTCGGAGAGCACATTGTTCTAGCGAAGCTGACCGATGTTGTCCTAGCAACAGAGATACGACTTCCTTCGCGTGTACGGAGACTTGGAGGGACCAAACTTGATCAAAGTCCTTTAGTCTGACTTGATCATACAGTCTATGGTCTTGATCCACATTGAAAACTCCTTCGAATTTAAAAATTACTCTAATTTATGTTGATAAAATCGATGTTAAACAATTAGCGACATAAATTATTTTTGTGTTATGTGAGGAACTGCACTGCGACAGTGGAATGAGATTAATAACATCGAATATGTACGAACTAAATGCAGCGAAATGACATAATTGCAATATAACGTACATTACTTAACATGAACCATTTTGGCGTTTACATAAAACAGTTGAAATTGATTTGATTTATTTGAATTTTATATATATATATATATATATATATATATATATATATATATATATATATATATATATATATATCAAGTTAGAAGCAATGGAAATAGATTCTTCTTATTCTTCTTAGGCTAATGATACATGGGGCAACTTTCAACTTTCTGAGCAATTTTGCCGGGCAATTTATTTTGAGCGATGTTTCTTGGGCACTTTCCCATTAAGAAAGGGTAACAAATTTATATATGGATACTTTAGATCAGTCGTCAGCCCTGGGTCTTACCGGTTTGCCCTTTGACGGCAACATTGCTCAAAAAGTTGCCCTGTGTATCATCAGCCTTAGTGTCTTTGTGTAATTTAGGCTATATGTGGCTATATCTATACCAGCTATCTTTATTTTTGTATCTGTTTGTTTACAGACGTTTTCACGTACAGCATGTAATGTTTAGTTTCAATGCCCTCTAGTGTTCAATGTTGGATCGATATGCCCGGGGAAATGAGAGACGAAAAGCCTGACCAAGTGCTTTTTGTTCTTTAAGATTGTTTGGAGATTACTTGTGGATTATTTTTATATTTATAATAATCATTTTAAGACCCACTCCTAATTATTTGATTTACTTTATACAGTTAGTACAATTAGTATTTTATTAACTTTATTAAATTAAAATTTTAATTTAATAAAAAGGTCAGTATACATTAATTTATTAATTCATTTATCAAACTCGAAATAACTACGTTTCTAAAGCCAGAGCAAATTGCTTAAATAATGTGCTCTTGAAAAATCAGCAATCCATTCATTGCCTGAATACATTCGTCAGTTTTATTGAGTGACAAAATGACAGAAGACAGCTTAAGGCAAGAATGAAGGGTGAGAATGACACCGGCCCAGCCAGAATAGATAAAACATTGTTTAAGCAATGTGAGTCATGAAAGATGTGAAGGGACAGCTTTTGATGAAGACTTTGTGATTGAAGAACGTGGGTTGAAGCCATGAAAGATGTGATCCGATGACAAAAGACCGAATGGCAAAGGACTGCCATTTTCCTGCTTTCATTAGTGTGTCATGTAACCCTCAACCCACATGAAAGAACCACACGTGGACTGTGTTGTTAAATTACTTCTAATAATAACTTAAAATCTTTGAGGGTTCTTCAAGTTAATAGTTTAGGATTCACCGGACAAAACAGTTTGAGAGCCCATGCTTTAGACAGCTTTGTATGTCCACACAGTGTTGCTAGCAAGAAGTGAGAAAGACAGTGAAGGTGTGTGAGAAGCTCATACTTTAGATCAATTAGAATTACTTCTCAATCAGTGCAGCTTTGTTCCTCCAGCTGAGAAATAAGAGAATCTTCTGACAGAAATGTTGACAATTCATCATTAACCAAACAGAAAATGAAGAGAGTTGACAGAGCCGTGCTTTCATGTGTCCAACACCCGAATCCAGACCAAACCTTGAGTGTAAACAGAAGCTTCGATGAAACAGTGAGAAGAGTCTTCAGTCAGGTAAAGTTGAAATTAAATTTGCTTTGTCATTGTAATGTTAAAAAACATACATGAGTAGGACAGTTCACATTCTCATGAACAGGATAAATGGAGTTAAAATGATTAAACCAGTCCTATTCATTTAGATATGCCGAAAAATTTAACCCTGTTGCTGAATAACTCACCAGGCACACCATGGGGCCTGTACCATGAAGCCGGATTAGCTGGGTATAGCCAGGTACATTTCAGTTTAGTTTGCACTAATTCTTGTTTTTCAGGTACCAATGAAAGTGGTTTGGCTTTTAGCGGCTATTCATTGCCATAGTAATTTATACTCCACAGATTACCTGCTTCAAGGCAGGTTATGGTCTCGGTAAGAGATCTCTAACTAAAATTGGACCAATTAGATTTGATCAGTGACAAATGTCTAATGCAAAAAAGCCACTACCTCAGTTTCTTTTCCTCCAAACAAAAGCTCATAGAACCAAAAATAAAAAATTAATTTATTACAACAAAATGGTCGGGCTTTAGTGATAATTACTTAGAAAGACTTTATATAAGATTAATACAATTATTCTATGATTTATATTAGCCTATTATTAATCCATTATAGACAAGCTATTTTAGTTGAACAAGTTGCTGTAAAGCTTTTAAATGTATATTTATACGGATCCTATGTAATAAACGAATATGCTGTATAATCAATAGATAATGCTTTAAAAATGACTACATGTGACCTCACATGTTCTACTCAGTAAATCATCTATACAAACTAACTTCACAAGTTTCATCTGTGACTGTGACTGTACTGATAGAGAGTTGTCCTCTTTTATGGAGGAGTCCTTTCTTCTGTGTAAATGTGTTTAAATTCCTCATCTTCTTCAATTCCCTAACCTTTAGCAAAAGAGTTTTGGATTCTGCTGGCACGAGACGTGATTCACACTTGCTCTGTTTCGAGGCATGTGATTAGTTGTTCACCACTGATGTCACAGGTTCATGTTCACGTGCTCCACTAACTCAGGATCAAAGCCTGAGTTGACAAAAAAAGCTGATCAGCATAACGGGACCAACAAAGCTGGATTGCAGTGGTTTGGTTTTGTCGACTTGAAACTAATCCTGTAACCCTGAGTTTGTTCAGCCACCATCATGGTACAGGCCTCAGTATAATCAGGCAGGGCACAAGCATTTAACCAAAACCCATAACATCAGCCTGGATCCAAACAGAGCCTAGTTTGATGACCATTGGACCTCCACACGGACATCCTGGCACACGTGTCTGTTACTGATTATCTATTACATGGGCTATATATTGATTTCAGAAACACTTATTATCAACACTAATGGCAGATTAGTGAACTGCCTCGGATGTGGTATTCTATAGTCTTTGAGATTATCTGGTAATGTGAGGCGTTCACCGATCAAATCTTGCACCTCCCGTCTGTTCACACACAAATCGGGGCAGCCCTGATTAATATCAAACATGGAACAATTTTTGAACAGGGGTGCATCAGGTACTCACGAGCGATGCTATGGGTGCTCCAGAGAGGGAACAAAATGTCAAAAACATTTTTGAGATTTAGGATTTAAAAAAAACGTAAACGTATCACAACCTTAAGGAGAAAGAGAAGTGCTGGGAGCTGCTAGCACGCTAGCGAACATCATGTAAACATCACTGAAATTAAATATCAACAACGATCTGCTGTGTGAGATCACGTGAGGTGCTCTCTATGACTAGATAATCTTAATAATATCTTGTGGTGTGTGATGCACCACGATTTTCAAAGCTAAGCTGGTTGGCTGGTTTTAGTTGGTCAAAGCTGCTTGCAGCCAATGAGGGGCGCTGATCCTCACTTGTGATGTACACAGGGATGTTGAGGCAAAGTTCCCAGACTTTCTGCTGTCAGTCTGATTCTGGGAAACAGAGAAAGGGGTGTGGTCAATTAATTATCATGGAGGCATACAGGGTTAACATTGGGAACAAATAAGGCAAGCAGGGACAGCAAAACGATATAAGACGTGAACAGAGAAACAGAAGCACAAAGTACTAAACAAGAACCCTAAATCAAAAACAGGGTAACAAACATTTTTTAGCCTAATTTTATATAGAAAGGGTACATCTCCATCTTGCTCTGACCAAAGTGACTTGAACGCAATTAAAGTCATATGTAAATGTACCATCCTTTTTATTTTCCTGCGGATTTTCCTAAAAATCTGTCTACAGCCTTTCACAGATAATGAAGCCAGAGAAGGTATCGTTTTTTTTTTTTTTTACGTTTCATTACAAGCTGTTGAAATATTGAAAACTATTTTTTTTGGATTTCAACAATGTAGTTATTGTCCTTATTGTATATTTTCCTTTACACTCACTGTTTCCAGCTATGGGCACGTTTATCTCATGAAGGTTTAGAGCAGAAAAAGGGATCGAATTTGCTAGATTCCACATCTGTGATGAGTCAACACTATGCAAAATCCAGTCTTCTCAATGCTCTTATTCATCTTCATGCTTTGGAAATATTAGAAAAATGCAATGTTTTTATATAGTTATTGCTACTGGGCACACCTCAGCAGAAGTATTTCAGTAATGAAATAACAGGTTTGACTTCATTGGCCTCAAGTTCAGCAATTCAAGTTCTCACCATTTGTCTCCTCAACAGTTTGGCTTGTGTTTCTGTTTGCTCGCAGATCATATGTGGCTTACTGTATGCATTAAAGTTAATGGTTGAGGAGAGATGCACAATTCATTTATTTTGCTAATTGCATGCTAAGTCTGTTATTATTATGGCTAAGAAAAGAATACTTTAATACAGTTAACATTACATGACCACAGTGGTGGAAACGGCACTCGCATGTGTGCATGGTGATCACCAACACCGGGTCCCCATCAGCAGGACAGCTTTTAAGCAGAGCATAAGAAGAGGTAGATGAGCTTCGACTCCAGAGCAAGACTTACGGTGTGTTCTGGCTCTCTTTCAGATTCAGGTGTCTGACGATCACACGGACACTTTGCTGCACCACCTGGACTCCTGCACCAGAGCACGCCACACTGCACTGCACAGTATTTGCTCATTCACTGTTCAGTAACCTACCCCTTCGGGGACTTGATGCATTACTGATATCCGTGTGAAATAAACAATGAGAACATTTGTCAACGGGTAATTACGTGTAGGTCTACTATCCAAGTGACAAACTGTCAACCTAAATGTAAAATTTTTGCATTTTTCCCGTCAGTGTGCTAAATAAAGTGAAGTGAAAGTGACATACAGCCAAGTATGGTGACCCATACTCAGAATTTGTGCTCTGCTTTTAAGTGCACACACAGCAGTGAACACACACCCGGAGCAGTGGGCAGCCATTTATGCTGCGGCACCTGGGGAGCAGTTGGGGGTTCAGTGCCTTGCTCAAGGTGGTATTGGAGGTGGTTAGAGCACTGTACATTCACTCCCCCACCTACAATGCCAGCCAGCCCAAGACTTGAACTTGCAACCCTTGGATTACAAATCCAACACTCTAACCGTTAGGCCACGACTGCCCCTAAAATAAGCTTGTCTTATGACTCTCTACAAGACTTGCCAGCATATGAATTTTCAATAAGGCACTATATATAACTATATACAACCAGACATATGAAATAATAGTCATATACTTCAAGACAATATAGAGTTAAAAGTTTTAATATGTTTTTTGTTGTTGTTGAGTGTCATTTATACTTATATGGATCATAGAGTGAGAATATGGAGCTCATACTAGAGGGAGAACAAAGCACAAAACACAAAGTTTTAATAAGAGGCCCAAACTGAGAAAAACAAATATGTGAATTGGTGCAGTTGCTTTTATTTATATGGTCAAAAAATAAAATGAGTGAGTGAGTGAAGTGACATTCAGCCAAGTATGGTGACCCATACTCAGAATTTGGGCTCTGCATTTAACCCATCCGAAATGCACACACACAGAGCAGTGAACACACACACACACACTGTGAGCACACACCCAGAGCAGTGGGCAGTCATTTATGCTGCGGCGCCCGGGGAGCAGTTGGGGGTTCAATGCCTTGCTCAAGGGCACCTAAGTCGTGGTATTGAAGGTGGAGAGGGCACTGTACATGCACTCTCCCCACCCACAATTCCTGCCGGCCCGAGACTCGAACTCACAACCTTTCAATTGGGAGTCCGACTCTCTAACCATTAGGCCACGACTTCCCCTTGAAATTCTGAGAACTTGCAGTGTAGATCATTGCAGACTATAGCAGGGTACTTACATTAAATGCATATAAATATCAGTTGTCACTCACCATCTCTCAATAATATGTCTTAGTAAGTTGATATGAAAATGCTTAATTTTCTGATCAATGCTCAGTAGGATATGCGATACAATGAGGACTGAGAGATGAACAGATAAACATTCCTCTAAAGCCTTTTTCAAATTTGATAATCAGATGATATCTAAAAAATAATATACATGGATAATCAGGTACATAATGTTGCTTCAGTACGGGGAATAAAGGATCTTGAAATATTACTAACAATATAAAAGTTATTCTTATGTTTAATTTAAAAAAAGCATTAAAGATTTTACAGCAGGTTCATTTGTGTTCTAGCTATAACTAGAAGCTTTATTTTTAATGCTTATGATTTATTATGAATAATAATAATAAAAATGTAGTTGATTGCTCTCAGTGTCCTTAATTAAAAACTGCACTGATTTTTTTTGCAGTAATATTGGAAAATATCTTATTTGGATTTACTAATATTCATGAGAGCCAAATATAAAAGTGTTAACAAATATACTGTGAATTAATAATAAAATAACAATGAATCATTTCTTAACAAAATCATTTCACTACAAACTTCACTACACTGATTCACTGATTTTTTTTTCTTAACAAATTTATTTAAATAGTTATTTCAAGAGTAATGGAGTTCATTTACTAGAGAGTGTGAGTTATAGAAATTGAGAAACAAAACTTTTTTTTATGTACTTTGTTTTATTTGGAATATGCAAAGTGTTAAGATTCCACCTTCATTATTTCATTCAAATGAAAGATTTATGTAGCTTTATTTCTAATGTAAGAGCAAATTCCCTTTAATGCCCCATATAATGTACTGCATACGTTAGTTTATTCAGTGATGAAGTGACAGATGGCCACTTCAGAAAAAGGCCTGGAGGACTGCTGGGAGAGAGAGCAGAAGGATGTAAGTGAGAGAGAGGGGCGAGAAGGACTCTGCCCCATCCAGAATAGATGGGAAGTTGTAGACAGTGTTAGTCAGGAAGTGGGTGAAGGGAGAGGTCTGGATGAAGACTGTGCTGTTGGAGAATGGGTTGTTCTCACTGCCAGGGGGAATGGACAGAATCCCAGCCTGAACCCACATGTCGTAGGCTTTACACAGCAGAGGACTGCCATCATTCTCCTGAATGAGAGTGAGCCAGAAAGACTGTTACAAACATCATACAGTGCTAGATTTCTAAAATTATTATAATTGTATGCAGTAACAGTAGCTGTAGCAGTAAATCTGTTTCAGTATGAAAACTCAAACAACAAGACTAAAAGGACTGAAAAAAAAGGACTCTGAAAATACCTGCTGAAGGTTCATCTGCTCGGTGCAGATGTTGATCTGTGTGGTGTGTGAAGGATCACAGTCTACAATGGTGGTCTGCAATTCATGAAAAGGTAGATCTGCAAAAGAAGAAAGAAAAGTAGATCAGAAAAAAACAAAAGAAAGTTGTGATGTCATTGAATGTATTGTCATAGAAA
Source organism: Carassius carassius (assembly GCF_963082965.1). Classification (NCBI taxonomy): domain Eukaryota; kingdom Metazoa; phylum Chordata; class Actinopteri; order Cypriniformes; family Cyprinidae; genus Carassius; species Carassius carassius. The sequence goes on along the minus strand of NC_081755.1, from coordinate 37,255,990 downwards.
GTCTGGATAAATGATTATGTGAACTCACATGTACCAGCACTTGAGTCCCAACCAATTACTGAACATTGAGTACCAGGGCCAAAGTTTAGATCATACACGTTAACCGGTAAATTGGGAACTTGAGAAAATGGATGAGACAATTGCAGGAGTGCTACACCGTTTCCTAAAATATCGTCAAAAAAGACATTTGCCACATCAGTGGCAGTTGGCATGCTGGAGCAGTCTGGTTGGACGACATTGAGGACGACTTCCCATCCATCCGTACCCATGAATCTGAAAAATAATATATGTTGAATGTGAGTGCGCAAGTCATCAGTTTTTAGGCAACAGATTTCATATGAAATGAAGTTTTCCTGAAATAATTACCTGGCAAAGCAGCTAGCAGAGGTCAAGACAAATTGCTCAGAGATCAAAGTTCCTACACACATTGGACTATTGCGATAAGTTACACTAGCCATCCATGGCCATGAACCCGCAGTACCTCCACACACTGGCACTGGAGGGAAAAGTGAGAGAGAAGGAGAGGTAAATGTAAATAGCAGCTAAAGGGGAAGTGTAAGCAAGCTGTAAAACCATTGATGGATCCTTTCATTTTGCTTTGTCATGGTGATGTTAAGAAACATACTTGCTGTAGAACAGGTCTCATCCAGAGCAGGCGCAGTGGAGGTAAAAGGGATGAAGCCCGCATTATTCATTCCCACATGCTGAGTGATCCAGTTCTGGTAATTGGACACTCTGGCATACACACCAGGAAGATTAGGCAGAGCACAACCTTGACCGAAACTCACAACACCAGCCTGGATCCATTTAGGGCCATCTCTGATGACCATTGGACCTCCAGAGTCACCCTGTGCACCCACAGAGTAAATTAAACATTTACATATTAATACACTGACAAAATATTATTGCATTAAATGGTACAAGCAATGTATTATTAATACCTGACAGGAATCTTTTCCACCTTCCAATGGTCCAGCACACATCATGTTGTCTGTTATTCCTCCATTAAGGCAGTTACACTTGGTGTTTCCAACCATGGGCACATCCACCTCCTGAAGGATTTGAGGTGAAGGAAGGGGAACTGCGTAACAATGAATGAGGAAAAACTTATTATCAATGCTCAGATAACAGGCAGCGATCATTTTGCATAATATTCTGATCTTTAGAAGCAGAATCATTTACATTAACATGCTTTTTTTTAAATATATATTTTATCAGTTAAAGTAAGAGCAGTATAATACTACGATATTCTGAATTCAAGCTTTATGCAAAAAAGAGGTGAAAAACTTTGGGTATTCAATTAATGAAACTGTCAAAACTGGTATGTATGGATGTATCAAAAGCCCAAATTCACTATTCACTGAAAAGCATCAGACCTCAAGCGTTTTCTGACATGCATGAAAAACTGATCTTGCCTCTTACCTCCTGAATTAATGGTTCCCCATCCTGTGACCCACATCATGTCACTGTTGAATGTGCTTCCCTCAGCTGCCAGACAGACTGGTTGGATGAAATCGGTGAAGGTCACAGGTGAGGAGAGATGCATCAGAGCCATGTCATTGTCATAGGGGAGGTTGTTGTATTCTGGATGAAGTATGACTTGAGAGACGGTCCTGGACACCTCGTTTGGGTTGGATAGTTCTTGACTCTGTCGACCCAGGTACACAGTATAGACCGAAGGGTCCGGGGAACTAATGCGAGGACACCACCAAGTATTTACAATCACATGAATTATCAAGAAGGAATCATGTTATTAAAGATGTTTGCGTGGGTTACCTTGGAAAGCAGTGAGCTGCAGTCAGAATCCATTCATTGTTAATGAGTGATCCACCGCAGAAATGACTCCCATCCTGGTGAAGGCTGGCCTGCCACGGCCAAGCGCCAGCAGACGCATCCTGTCCCCCAACGATCTTAGTGTTGAGGGGCGCACTGCCACACGCTTCAAACAAGACAGGGAAAAGACCATCACACTGACACTCCAAGAAAGAGGTGAATATGTTATTTTGTTACTTGTATTATTATGTGAGGAAAAAAATATTTACCAAAAGATTGGCAGTCACACCCTGGAGGAGATGATACAAGATTAAATGTTAAAAAAAGACAACTGCTCTTCACTGAGTAGCCAGTAGTAGTAACTACACGTGAGATTTGTTTTATCTGCTTAATAAGTCATCTTTGTAATCCCAGATATAAATTGGAAGATAACATATTGTAATTGTCCATAAAATTAAAAACAATCTATTCAAGCTAATTATTTAGAAACTGGCTCTATTAATTTAAGTATTTTCAAACACAAATTGAGTAATCATAATTTGAGTGTTTGTGTGTATCTCAACTTACATATAAAAAAATAGCATATGTTACAGCATCAATAAATATAAATAATACTACTTGAAAAAAAAAAACTTATAAAAAAAACCTTCGTTTTTAATTAATTTTGCCATAACAGATGATATAAAGAACATGATATGAAGATGAAGGCATTTACCTTTGGTTAGGAGAGTGATCACAAAAACCAAACTCAGTGTCGAGAACATCTTCATCTTTCTGATTTCGCTGCTGATTCTGAACTTATATATATATGTCCCCTAGATCCTGACGTCTACACACTTCTTCTGATTTTCCTTTTGAAACCGGAGTTGCCTTGGTCACACCTACACCTACACCGACACAATAGAGATGACAAAAAATAAATAAAATATTCAGACAAAAATGCTGTCATATTAAATTGACAAACTTGATTTTCAGCATGAAATACCAGTAGAAGAACTATACATATAAGATACATTTCGAAAAGTATGTTTTGCTGTGTACATGTATGGATGTTTTATGTATTTTCTTCAGAACTTAATAACTAAACAAAATTAACATGCACTCTTTGACTTGATCATACTTTGAGGTTTTCTCTTAAATCAGTATATTAAATCCGAATATAGTTTGTTGCCCTCAGTTTCTGTGAGCTTTCCAAATACAACAATGATATAAATGTAAAATACTAAAGTTCATTAATATATCAAGTGCAAAAACACATTATTAAAATGTCTTTGCTTTAAAATATTTCTTATGAATATGAACAAATCTTCATGTTCACATACTTGTTTGACAATGAAACTGGTTTTGCAGGTTTTCAAGCACTAATCTATGCACTATCATAATAGAAGATGACAAGGTGTGTTCTTTTCTCTTTTTTCCAGTGTTATTTTAAACTGTTTTTAAAAAGACTGTAAAGTTTGATCTTTGTACGTTATGTGTACAAAAGTGCAATGTTGAAAAAGACAAATAACAATGAAATGACTCTTTCATGCCATCGAAAAAGTCTGTTATGTAACAATGATATCTGCACGAATACAATTTCAGCTATAAATAAACTTTAACTGAATTGTATTATATTATTCATATATTGTGCATATTCATCTTCTTTTAAACTCACAACATAATATTTTATTTCTTACTTTAGGAAAGGCCTCTTTAGTTTTCTAAGTGTTGGTTTATACTTTCAGTCATTTTTTTAGTGAGTTTCAAGTTCTTACTCTAGGGAAGGCTTTAGCTTTCTAGTTTTTTTACTTTCAGGTATGTTTTAGTAAGTTTCAAGTTCTCACTCTAGGGAAGGTTTCTTTAGTTTCCTAGGTTTTGGTTCAGTCACTGTGTTTTAAGCATTTACTATTTATTACACTTTTAATAGCATTTCTCAACCAGTGTTTTTTTTTTTTTTTTTTTTGAAAATAACAACAAGGTTCAAGGATAATTCTTAATAAAACTGACTACATGAAGAGTATATATTAATTTTGACCCTGGAACACAAAACCAGTCTTAAGTAGCTAGGCTAGGCTATATTTGTAGCAATAGCCAAAAATATATTGTATGATCAATTTTTTCTTTTATGCCAAAAATCATTAGGATATTAATTAAAGATCATGTTCCATTGGACAACTTTAAAGGCGATTTTCTTAATATTTTGATTTTTTTTGCACCCTCAGATTCCAGATTTGCAAATAGTTATATCTCGGCCAAATATGATCAGATCTTAATAAACCATGCATCAATGGAAAGCTTATTTATTCAGCTTCCAGATGATTAATAAATCCCAATTTAGAAAAATGGACCCCATATGACCTTATGTCACTTTTTTTGCACATATTTTTTAAGGTAATCTGTGCTTTGATCCCTCAAAGAGCTTCCTAACCCATCCACATTCACTCCAGCAAACTGAGTACTTTAGGAATACATCAGGAAGCAGTGTATACATGGACAATGCTAAATGGCAATTCATTTTAACACAGTGAATACAAACACCAGCAAATCTGTGTATTTTCACCAGACATCAGTTTAAGGCTGAATTAAGACTCTTAAACAGCCATATTTATTACATATCACTCCATAATTGTATTTTAAAACAAAACATTTACTTTTGTCTACATGACAAAATGGAATTCTTTAGCTGTTGTCCCTTATGCACGTTTAAGCACAAGTGACTTAAAGCACGATACATTCTGAAGCCCTCGTCTTTGTTCCTGTGGAACTGCACCTGACACAAAAATATGAAGACACACGTCTTGATTTGTTTCTCATGTTTGTTTTGGTTTCATAACTTGAGGATTATCAAATGTCATGGTTCTGGAACTAAAAAAACTTTCAGGCATGCTAGATGAACACGTTACAAATTTTCTAAAGAAATGACATTGTTAGAGAAGAGAATGTTGTTTGCTGGTTTTACAGCTGCAAAGAAGACAAAAATACAAAACTGGTTTACTCCACACATATGTGCAAAAACATTCTGGATCCACAGCCTCCTTAAAATATTGACTTGTGAAGGTACAGCAGCACGAATGAACAGGGCTCGGCCTAGTACCATCAATCCATGGCGCTGTTTTCCTTCCAGGATTCTGGACTATATAGAGGAATGAACATAAAAGTTTTTTTTTCAGATTGTAAAATTATTGATGTGTCTGTTGCTCCTCCTTCCCTGATTGGTTTGTTTGAATGGATGTTGTTTTGCTACGAATAAAAAGCAAATAAAAAAAGTTGATCACAAAAAAAGAAAAAAAGAAATGACGTTTTTAGAAGAACTCAACACATTAACTTACCCTGTCTTTGACTTGAACATGTCTTCGTTTTGCATGTCTTTCATTTTTGAATTCAGGCCAACAGACAATTATTTATTTAAAATGTTATTATGATACATATTTAATCTATTAAATAAATAAACAATTAGATAACATTATTATTTTTTTTAATGTAATTGTTTTTATGTCACTAAAGAATATTAAGGAATATCAATCAAGCTTTTTTGGCCATGCTCCTTACACTGAGCTTATTGTTTTATCCTTCTAAATCTAAATCTAAATCTAAGTCTAAATCTAAGTCTAAATCAAACTGCCCGAAGAAATGTCTGCACTTTGAGATGTTCACTGAGACCCTGAAAATTCACTGAAAACTTTATTCAGGGTAGCACGGTATAATAACTTTCATCAATAAATCATTAACAAAGATTAATGCTTAATGGATCATTAGTTAATGTTTACAAATTTCATTAAACTTTCAATGCATTTAAAAAAAAAAAAAAATGATTTGAACAGACATTCTACTATGATTACACGTTTATTTGTTAATGCACTTTTGGGTTTTTACGAATGCCATTAAAATTCAGTTCACATATTAGCTAATGCTTATTTTTACATTTACAAATGTTATGAAAATATAGCTTAATTAGTCATTTTCAGCACTTTTACAAATGATTCATGTTAATATATCCATTAACTCAAAATCACAGTCTGTAAAGGTTTGTTCTATACTACTATTTTGCACATCTTAAATCATTTATTATATATATATGTTCGAGTTTGTGCAGTACCCAATCTAAAGTGAAAACTATTCCTCAGTTGTAAATGATTATAAATCTTTACTAATCATTAGTACCTTTATGAGCATTCATTTTGATGGCAAAAAGTGTCCCGAATGTTTTTTTATATCTTTACAAATAATTTATTAAAAATATATTCATGTTTTTGCAGTACCCAATCTAAAGTTGAGACTATTCATCATTTGTAAATGTTTATGAATACTTAATTTATTATGTATCAAAACAATGCAATATAAACAGATTGAATCAGTGTTCCCTTACAGTAATCAAGTTAACCCCTTAAACCCATACACCAAACCTGTCCCTGACCTTACCCCATCACACCTCAATAGCAGCAAGTGTTGTGCATTAACACAATCTTTTAATCATTGTGTAATATGTGTTAAAACCATTTGTAGATTTTCAAGATGTGCATGATCATATGAATTAGAACTTTAATGACATTTGCAAGCATTTTAAATGTAATGTTTAAAAAGTTTATTAGCAAACATTTCACATTTATAGATTGAATATATATTATATACTGAATATATATTAACTAATGACCCATTAAGCATTAAATTATGTTTGTTAATGATTATTGAAAGATATTATAAAGTGTTACCGATGCTTCTATGTGAAATAAGTTTTAATACAGTAAATGGTACAGTGTACATGTCACCTATTGGCTTGTTACTCGAAAGTTAGATGATAGAAATGGGTGAGGTGTAACAATAGAAAGTTATGCTTTTCATGCTTGATTCACCCACGCTGAACATGCGATGACTGCGTGGCATGATACTGGGTTAAAGTTATGGATTCAAGGATGGGCAGCAGTTGTGTTTTACCCTGAAAATACCACAGCACCTGAGCAAACAGAGCTGGGTACAGTACATTACTTACAAAGTGTTGTCCATTACTGATTCCAAATTGCATGGCAAAATTTTTTGTTATTAACTTAATCCTTTACTTTAGGTAATATAATCAGATTATTTTTGACTACTTTAAGATTACTTTTGACTTAACTTATTTATTCCATTGATTCAAACAGGATAATCTTGTACCATATTGATATAAAAATGCAAAGAAAAAGAAAATACATTCCATTCATTGTTATTGACAAAATGAAATGCATTATAATTAATTATAATTACATTATCATGGTTTCAATTAAATTATAAGATTCAAAATTAAACTAAATCATTTAAAAAAATTTAATACTTAATTTGCTTACCTGCATGTCATGTGACCATTAGACAACATCAGAAAACTGTGTACAAGTAAATGTGACAGTTATTCAAATAAAATGTTTAAATCTCAAGGTTACTTAAATATCGTAGGTGAAAGAGGTTCAGCTGAAAAATGTTTGGGAATCCTTGCATTACACTCTTAAATATAAAAGTGCTTAAAAGGTTCTTCACAGCGATTTTTGGTTCCACAAAGAGTCATCCAGTCAAATGTTCTTTAAAGAACCATCTCTTTCTTACCTTTTTATAACATGAAGAACCTTCTTTTGTCACAAACAGAAAGGCTCTTTAGATTTTTAAGGTTCTTTGTGGAACTATTTAAACAAAAAAGGTTCTTCCATGGCATCGTGAAGCACCTTTATTTTTAAGAGTGTACATGTAAATACAATGTAATTTTTTTGCATTTGAATGTGTTTGAAAGACAAAAACCTTCCAAAGCATATAATAATATATGATTTAATAACACACTGAGGGATCATTCAAATAAAAATGAGTATGTTCATCAGTATTAATGTAATGTTGATTTGATGCTAGATTTTTTTTAAATCCAGTGGTCAGTTGCTGTGTGACTTTTCAATTTGCTAGTGACTGGTGACTACTAGTGACTACTAGGAGAGTTCGAAACAGGCTCCTAAGGGCAGGGCAAAGCTAGAATTCCTTCATCTATGAGAAGCAAAGAAGAACCAGGTTGAGGTTTGCTAAAGACCATAAGGATTGGACCTTCTCTGATGATTTGGACAGAGACCTTGTGAGGCCTACAAGCCACAGTGTCTCACACTCACTGTGAAATTTGGTGAAAGGACTGGTAATGATCTGGTGTGCTTAAGCAAGGCTGGAATTGGGCACATGTCTGGAATCAAGCCACTTACAAGGCTGTCCTGAAAGAAAAATAGCTTTCTTCCCACACAGCTAGATCAGTCAAGGTGCGGATGGAGGACCACCACATCAAGATCTCCAGACCTGAGCCCCATTGAAAACCCCTGGAATGTGATCAAGATGGTCACAAACCATCAAACAAAACTGAGCTGCTTGAATTTTTGTGCCTGCATTGAGTGACATAATCTGAAAGACTGGTGGAGAGCATGCCAAGACACATGAAAGCTGTGATTGAAAAGCAGGGTTATTCCACCAAATATTGAATCAATATGAACTTGTTTTCTTTGCATTATTTGCAGTCTGAAAACACTGCATCTTTTCTATTCAATTCAATTCAAGTTTATTTGTATAGCGCTTTTTACAATACAAATCGTTACAAAGCAACTTTACAGAAAATTATGTTTCTACAATATTTAGTAGTAGCTAGTAGTTTGTGCACGTTTGACAGGATTTTAGAAAAATAAAAATAATAATAATAATACAAGACGTAGTCAGCTAGATGATGAACTATCAATATTATTAATTAATAGTAATTATATGATGCAGTCACACATGTAGCAATATTTGTTAGTTCTGTTTGTTGATTCAAGGTTAGCATCATCTGGGGTCCTCTGAGGGTCAGCATCATCTCTTCTCAGGTGTTCTGGATCTAGACTGGAGCTTGTGTAAATCCTAGTTACCACGGGATGTAAATCCCGTGGCAAAACATAGAAACAAAATAGAGACATCATTAGCATAGCTGCTGATCCAACAAAGTAAAATTAGTTTAACCCAAGCTAAAGAATAAAAATGCAGATGCAACTACACTCACAATTTAAGAGATACATTATTCGAATGCTTGGCGAAAGAGATGCGTTTTTAATCTAGATTTAAACAGAGAGAGTGTGTCTGAACCCCGAACATTATCAGGAAGGCTATTCCAGAGTTTGGGAGCCAAATGTGAAAAAGCTCTACCTCCTTTAGTGGACTTTGCTATCCTAGGAACTACCAAAAGTCCAGCGTTTTGTGACCTTAGGGTGCGTGTTGGGTTGTAGCGTGGTAGAAGGCTAGTTAGGTACGCAGGAGCTAAACCATTTAGGGCCTTATAGGTAAGTAATGATAATTTGTAACAGATACGGAACTTAATAGGTAGCCAGTGCAGAGACTGTAAAATTGGGGTAATATGATCATATTTTCTTGACCTGGTAAGGACTCTAGCTGCTGCATTTTGGACTACCTGTAGCTTGTTTATTGACGAAGCAGGACAACCACCTAGAAGTGCATTACAATAGTCCAGTCTAGAGGTCATGAATGCATGAACTAGCTTTTCTGCATCAGAAACAGATAACATGTTTCGTAGCTTGGCAATGTTTCTAAGATGGAAGAATGCAGTTTTTGTAACATTGGAAATATGATTTTCAAAAGACAAATTGCTGTCTAATATAACACCCAGATTTCTGACTGTAGAGGAAGTAACAGTACATCCGTCTAGTTGCAGATTGTAATCTACAAGATTCTGTGTGGTGTTTTTTGGTCCAATAATTAATATCTCTGTCTTATCCGAATTTAATTGGAGAAAATTATTTGTCATCCAATCTTTTACATTTTTAACACACTCTGTTAGCTTAGATAATTGGGAAGTTTCATCTGGTCTCGTTGAAATATATAGCTGAGTATCATCAGCATAACAGTGGAAGCTTATTCCGTATTTTCTAATAATATTACCAAGGGGCAACATGTATATTGAAAATAGAAGGGGACCTAGGACGGATCCTTGTGGCACTCCATATTTTACTGATGATAAATGAGATGACACCCCATTTAAGTAAACAAAATGGTAGCGATCGGACAGGTAGGATCTAAACCATCTTAGAGCCTGCCCTTGAATACCTGTATAGTTTTGTAATCGATCTATGAGTATGTCATGATCTATGGTGTCGAACGCAGCACTAAGATCAAGTAAGACTAGAAATGAGATGCAGCCTTGATCTGACGCAAGAAGCAGGTCATTTGTAATTTTAACAAGTGCAGTTTCTGTGCTATGGTGGGGCCTAAAACCTGACTGAAATTCTTCATACAGATCATTTTTATGCAGGAAGGTGCTCAATTGAGCAGACACAACTTTTTCTAAAATTTTAGACATAAATGGAAGATTTGAAATAGGCCTATAATTTGCCAGTACACTAGGATCTAGTTTTGGTTTCTTAATAAGAGGCTTGATAACCGCCAGCTTGAATGGTTTTGGGACGTGACCTAAAGATAACGACGAGTTAATGATATTGATAAGCGGTTCTTTGGCTACAGGTAACAGCTCTTTTAGTAATTTAGTGGGTACAGGATCTAATAAACATGTTGTTGGTTTAGATACAGTGATAAGTTTATTTAGCTCTGCCTGTCCTATATTTGTAAAGCACTGCAGTTTATCTTTGGGTGCGATGGATGAAACTGAAGTGTTAGACGCTGTAGAATCTACATTCGCTATTGTATTTCTAATGTTATCTATTTTATCAGTGAAGAAATTCATAAAGTCATTACTATTTAACGTTGGTGGAATATTTGAATCAGGTGGCGTCTGGTAATTTGTTAATTTAGCCACTGTGCTAAATAAAAACCTTGGATTGTTTTGGTTATTTTCAATGAGTTTGTGTATATGCTCTGCCCTAGCAGTTTTTAGAGCCTGTCTATAGCTGGACATACTGTTTTTCCATGCAATTTTAAAAACTTCCAAGTTAGTTTTTCTCCATTTGCGTTCAAGACTACGAGTTACTTTCTTGAGAGAGTGAGTATTACTGTTATACCATGGCACAGTACGTTTTTCTCTAACCTTTTTCAATTTGATGGGGGCAACAGCTTCTAATGTATTAGAGAAAATAGTGCCCATGTTGTCAGTAATTTCGTCTAATTCATGTGTATTTTTGGGTACAAATAGCAGTTGAGATAGATCAGGCAGGTTATTTGCGAATCTGTCTTTGGTGGCTGGAACAATAGTTCTGCCCAGACGGTAACGCTGAGACATATAGTTAATATCAGTTATACGCAGCATGCACGATACAAGGAAATGGTCTGTAATATCATCACATTGGGGTACAATATCTATAGCAGTAAGATCGATTCCATGCGATATAATTAGATCTAGTGTAAACGATGATTAAAACGATGAGTGGGCCCGGTGACATTTTGCTTGACTCCAAAGGAGTTTATTAGGTCAGTAAACGCAAGTCCTAATGTATCATTTGCATTATCAACGTGAATATTAAAATCTCCCATGATTAGCGCCTTATCAACTGTAACTAGAAGGTCTGAGAGGAAATCTGCAAATTCTTTTAGGAATTCTGTATACGGCCCTGGTGGTCTATACACAGTAGCCAGAGCAAGAGATACATTAGATTTCTTTTGCATGTCTGACAGTGTAACATTTAGCAGAAGTATTTCAAAAGAGTTAAACCTGTATCCTGTTTTCTGGGTAACATTGAGAATATCACTATATATTGTTGCAACACCTCCTCCACGACCAGTCTGACGGGGCTCATGCTTATAAGAGTAGTTTGGTGGAGTAGACTCATTTAGACCATGTAGACTCATTCTATGAATAAATGCTTTAAATTACATTATCTTTATTTGGAATTTGAGACAAAAATGTTAATTTTACTCGAACACACACATAACTATTAAAACCAGAGAAAGTGATCATTTTGCAGGGGTGGCTTAATTTTTTCCAGAGCGTTATAAAAAAAAGGACTCACAATTAAATTCATTTTAATATTTGCGTTTACTGTAGCAGGATTTTGTCACTGTTTGCATATATCAATCTTTAATAAGATTGACTTTAATTAAATGATCAAAATGATTAAATTATCAAAGTAATTGGTAGATACGAGCTAATGCATTTTTGGATCCGAAGGATCCGAAATGTCTGGCCCTATATATAGCAGTACAATTTCAGTACAATATAGGTGGCATATTATTATTTTTTTAATGTTTTGATTATGTGCTAGGCATTTTCTTTATTTCTTTTTTTCAGCAAATACTTAAATTCTGGTAATTAAATGTGACCATTTCAGTTGAGAGGGAAAAGTTTTTTCCTAATTTATTTATAATTAATAATTAATTCATAAAGAAACTTTGACATCCAAAGAACCTTTCTGTTTCAGCTAAAAAGGTTCTTGGTGGTGAAAGAAGGTTCTTCAGATACACCCAACACAATTCAGTCAGTGTTTCAACATCTACAACACAGATGTTGATGTTAAGTCATTTCTGCACTGACAGTGATATTACCTGTGGCACCACCTATTTTTGAAGCCACTGCAGATCTGCTCACATTAGGCTGAAATCTCGGTCTCTTTATAGCGAACATGTTGTGCTGATTATTAAGGCACTACTTCCCTCTGCTGGTATAACTCTAGCAATGCAAGGAGCTAGACTACTACTTCAGAGACTTCTACATAATATGGGTGTTATTTGCCTCTTAAAACTAGAGGCAAACATATTACTGCGATGAGTAAATATATCAAACCCCCAAAAACCAGAGAGATACTGTTTATACCCAAGACAAATTGCAAACAGAGCTAAATCAACAAATATTAACTCAGTTAAAAAAATATGAACTCTGAACTAACAGTGGAAGTAGCAGCATAAATTAACTATTTTAAAAATAGTTACCACAAAATGATCATATAATTATTGCAATATAAATGCTACCATGTATGCTGGGAACTTGTAAAACATTGTTCAACATAAAAATTGTTCATATGATTCAATTTGGAAAGTCAGGGCAACATTTCGACAGGTTTTGAACAAATACCTGAGTATCTAAGGTTTAAAACATTTTGTTGTTAACATGTTTAGAGTATTCTCATTCAAAATAATAACGTGACACCTCCTATTAATTATTATTTTTAATAATAAAATTTTTTAATTCAAGCTACTTTTTTTTGTAAAAAGGATAACTTTTTAAACAGTGTACCATCTCATAAAGAACACAATTCAGATACTTTTCTTCCTCAAAGGATCTTCCTTTTTGGCAGTGTAAGATTCTGATTATGTGTAAACACAGACATCTTAACGAAAAAGAACATTTATTGTTACAAAATTACAATCTTACTTGATCTGCCCATTCAGATGTCTAAGCTACACTTTAAAGGGGTCATATGATGCTTTTTTAAAGATCTTTATTTTGTGTATTTGGTGTTACAGAATATGTGACATGCTTTAATGTTCAAAAAACATTTTTTTTTTCAAATACTGTACATTATTGTAGGTCCTCTCAAATTCATTGTTTTCTACAAAGTTCCTCCAGCCCAGCGCCACTGCACAAGATGGCAGCCACAGTCAACCTTCGAGAGTCGAGTCAGGTCCCCAGTGACTTTCCAGAGTCAAGTCAAGTCACCATTAACACTCATGAGTCAAGTAAAACCACAGTTAAACCTCATGAGTCAAGTCAAGTCACCGTTGATCTCCGTGAACAGGGTCAAGTCACAGTTGGTCTTTATGAGCCCAGTCAGATCACTACCGTTCTTCCAGAACTTCCAGTAGATCTTCCAGAGCTCCGTCATATCTCATATCATAACAGATCATCCAGAGCCTGGTCACGTCTCAGCTGAACATCCAGAGCCTCATCACATCCTGTCTGTTGCACCCAGCAATGCTCTCTCAGCGTGTTTTATTGCTGTCAAGGAGACTGTTACGGCGGTGGAACCTCCAGAGGTGGCGGCAACTGCTGCAGAAGCTTCGGAGGCCATCTACCATCTCATCATGGCCACGGAGGCCACCATTAACCTGTTCATGTTCTCTGTTTCAGACCTACCTGACCAGACTTGCTCTCCTGTGCCATCGACTCCACTGTGGTGGTCGTCTGCTCCACCCTTGTGGGTTTCTGTCTCGTCTGCTCGGCTGTGGTGGTCCTCTGCTCCGCCCCGGTGGGCTTCTGTCTCGTCTGCTCGGTGGTGGTCCTCTGCTCCGCCCTGGTGGGCTTCTGTCCCGTCTGCTCGGCTGTGGTGGGCTCCAGTTCCTCCTGCGCTGCCCCAGTGGGCTTCAGTTCCACCTGCTCCACCCTGGATTCCTGCTCTGTCAGCACTGCCCTGGGCCCCAGAACTTTCTGATCCGCCCTGGCCACTTGAACTGTCTGATCCACCCTGGCTACCTGCTAAGCCATCACTTCCTGTCCCTGTTCTCCTCTGTGGACCTGGCCCTCCGTCCCTCCCCCTGATCCTCCACCATTCCACCTTCCTCCTGGTCTCCTTGTTTTGTTTAGTTGTTTTTTCACTTCCTGTCCCTGTTCCCCTCCATGGACCTGGCCCACCATCCCTCACCCTGATCATCCACCATTCCACCTCCCTCCTGGTCTCTTTGGTTTGTTTTTTGTGTTTTCAGATGAGCATCTGGAAGCTGCTCCTTTTAAGGAGGGGGGGGGGGGTGTATTGTCACAGTGTCTGGTCTGGATTTCCCTGGGTGTCCACTAGAGGTCTCACTTCCCCACTTCAAGTACTGCACAGCCTTTGTCTGAACTCATCACTGTTCATTTCACACAGCTGTTCCCACTTACAATGTTTGCACCTGCCCATATATACCCTGGTTGTTTCTGTCATTGTCTTGGAGTCCTGTTTAATGTCACCCTGTATTTCATGTTTCCTTGACTTTGTTTATGTCTCTTGTTTTTTGGACTGCTTACCAGGTTTTCGACCTTTGCCTGATTTACGATTCTGGATAACCCAATAAACACTGCTACTGGATCTCCCTCTTTGTGTGTGCGTTTCGTGACAGTTATAATTTAAGTTTTGTATAATTATGTATTAATGTGAGAAAATATACACTATAAAACTAAAGTGTATATTGTACTTTATATAGGCTATGTATTTATTACCAGTTGTTTTTAAGTTCAGTCAGTTGTCTGTGACTGATATCACACAGTTCAGCAGGATCAATGAAATGTGGACTAACAATTGTCCCTTTATGATGGAGTTTTGTAATACACTCAGGGCTACTAATCACATCTGATGAATACAAGTGACAGCCCAGGTGCGCTGGTTAAAAACAACAACCTGTAAATACATTCCTTTTTAAAAACTACACTTTGTAGTAGAAATAATAAAGGGATGTATGAGGAGGACTCAATGCACAGTTTGCATTGAGCTAATCTTTTCAGCTACATTTTTTTTTTTTGAAGATTTTTACTGTGATTATGTCAAGTAAGCCTATAATATCTTGAGAAAGCTATTGGAGGGCCCTTGACTGGCTGATAACATGACAAGAACACACAATATCAAACATTTCAGCAGTGAGTTGACAAGCTGCTGTAAGGTAAAATGAGAAAATGAGTAAATAAATATGATAATTAAAATGGCTACATTTGCATGGGCCTTAAAAAAAAAAGCTATTTGTAAAAAGAATAGAAAAAAAGGAATTCTAAATTCTCAAACATTCAATGACTATTGCCTTTGCTTATAATGTCGTGTCTCTCTGTCCTTTTATTTCTGTTGCAAATTTGTTTATATTCATGTATGTAACTCAATTATCTGTCTATCTCATATGGGATTATAGGGCACCAATTGATAAAAAAAAAGCACGAAAATATTGTTCTTTGTTATCAACATCATAAAGTGCATTAAACATTACATCCTGCTTATAGGGTTTCTCAAACTGGGCTTCCTGAAAGAACTGCCGGGGGTCGCGATGCGAGTCGAATAAAAGCTAATACTTAAATAATAAAAATGACAAATTAAAATTACTTTTAATAAAAATAAAACACCTGAACAGTAAAAATTAAAATTTTGTTTACCTGCATGTGACCATTAACATAAAAAAAACTGTGAACGTGCACATGGGTTGATAAATCATTTAACTATAAATTACAAATCTCAGTGGGCTTCAAGCAAATATTTAATGTCCAATGTAGTTGAGGTACTTAATCTTTGGAATCTGATTATATATGTCTGATTACATGTAATCAGTGCAAGTTCCTAATTTACTAGAGATACAGGTGCATTGTGCTTTTGTTGATTATCACATGATTGATTGTCATATAAAATAATAGAGTTATGTAATAAGGAGTTACTGTTAGAGCATGTTTCTGTTGGATGGCATTTTTGTCATATCATGTGCACCAGATCATATGAGTGATCATCAGGCAGAACAAATTAAAGTATGTGTGACTATCTGTGCTTGTTCCTTGTTCCTTGTTCCTTGTTCAAAAGCTAGTCTCTAATAGTCAACCAAATGTCATTATTAAAGTGATAGATTTCTCAGACCAGTTGTTTATAATGTGTATAATAACTATATAATGTCCTTTAATTTTATCATGTTTTATTATGTTGTTGATAATTTTGTTGATGTTAGTGCACCAATATGTGCAGATTAATGGCAAAAGGGTTCCTGTAAAGATTAGAAGTATAGCTTTGATTATATGAGGAATGACAAATGGCCAATTTCACAATAAGTCATTATGTAGGGGTTGGGGTTGCACCGACTAAACGATTAGTCGACTAGTCAACTTCAATGGTCTGCCATGACGCTTTAAGCTTGACTTTGACTAGTCTCCGGTCCTATAGGGGGCGCAACAGGATAAATCTTTGAAGGACCACATTTACGCTCCATTTCCAAACAGTTAAAATAACAAATACATACATACTATGAAAGCACTGGACGCTCGAAATTGAACTGGAGAACGCACATTCTAAACAGCTTATTGTACAGGTAAGTTAATTGCTGTTCTAATCTAATGCGCTACTGCCAAAGAACGTATAAAAACAGGCTGCTGCACTGTATCGCACACACGTTTGTGGCAATACACAGTTGTGAACACCTTAGTGACGTCCATAAGCAGCAGAAAGAACTTGCGCTCAGAGAGAACAAGGAAGTGAAGTTGAAAAGGGAGGATGGTATGTCAACTCTAGATGTGGATTTTACAATGTCAGAGCTCAACATAGCTCTGCTAGGCACTGGGTATACAGTACCTGGGCAAGATCAATTATGTTATGCCATATTCCGACAGTTACCAGTAGAATCATTAAAGTTAGTATTAAGACTCTTTAATAAAATCTGGAGGGATGGAATAGTACCGCATAGTTGGAAAAGTGCAGTAATATTACCATTTAACAAGCCTGGTAAGGATCCAGCTAATCCTGATAACTATAGGCCATAGCTT
This sequence comes from Carassius carassius, assembly GCF_963082965.1. Classification (NCBI taxonomy): domain Eukaryota; kingdom Metazoa; phylum Chordata; class Actinopteri; order Cypriniformes; family Cyprinidae; genus Carassius; species Carassius carassius. Next base: position 37,238,910 of record NC_081755.1, on the reverse strand, counting down.
TGACATCTCACTTATGCAAATGGATGGAGAGGATAATAGTTCCCAGATTATCACATATATTGGAACTGAATACTGACCAACATACAAAGTGGATTTCGAAAAGGATGCTCCACAACTGATGCTCTAGTTAGAGTAAGTAATGATGTGGAAAAGGCACTAATGGACTAATGACAATAGTATATTTTGATATAGAAAAGGCATATGATACCATGTGGAGGGAAGGACTTCTTATTAAAACTAAGTAGTATGGGTATATAATTGGATCATGGATTTCTTAACAGGTAGGAAAATTCTAGTTAAGGTTGGATCAGAGGTGTCTATAAAATTTGATGTTGACAATGGTATTCTCCAGGGGAGTGTAATTAGCCATTTGGATGAGAGGAAGGAATGTGTCATATGTATTTGGTAATCCAAGGAAAGCAATTAGGGAAGTAGAAATTAGAGTTGTTCCGATTCCGATACTAGTATCGGAAATATCTCCGATACCACAACAAATTCTGGCATCGGCATCGGCGAGTACATGAACCCATATACCGATCCGATACCATTTTCAAGACCTAGTTATGAACGCTAGCTTTGCCTAACCGCTGCACGGTTCTTCTTCGCTGCTCAGAATGCATTGCAAACACAGGACGATGTGCTGTAATGCCACAAGCAACCCCTGTTTAGAGCAGCGAAGAAGAAATGAAAACGCGTTAGCAGCACTGATCTATATATGACTGGATCGCTCATCGCGTTCTAAACTGCCAACAGACAGTGAAGCCGCTTCTATATTACAGATCAGTGGTTAGCAGTATGTCCGCTGTTTAGCAGTATTTCAGACTGGACCAACCAGACAGTAAAACGGCGACTAGGGATGCCACAAGTACTGGCACTTCACTACCAAGACGGTGCTGAAAATTTTAAAATGTGATGATACCAGCGTCTCTGTAGAACCGGTAGTAAGTTTGAGTATATTCGTTACCCGCAGCTGCGTTCAGTCGCTTCCGTGTTAGTCTAAGCGCAGGGCTCCAGACTGTAGCCGAATATATATACTAGTGTCTGTGAATATTAAACTGCAAAATACTATTTAAATATTACTCCTGCAAAGTCTACATCTCTGTGGGAGACGGGCGCAGATGCACGGGAGCTCGCTGTTTTGTGGCTTCTGCCGTGTGTCACTATATGAGGACATGAACGCATAAACCGTCACTTCATGAGAATTTAACGTTTCATTTGAGAAAACTGTCATATCATAAACACAGACACTCAAAGATCTTCATGGCGAGTAAATTGACAATATATTAAGCTACTGTTGTAGCCTACAGTAGATTTAGCTACGTCTCTATGTAGTAATAATACGTCTCTATTAATAATAATAATTATGCCTAGACGGTTGCTTGTTTTTTACTTGTTTTGTTGTAAAGAGATTATCTGATTAATATAGAATTTTTTATATTCCTAGACTTATTTGTTGCAGTTTTTTATACACTAATATTGTAAAACTAAAATACTAAAATACCTTTTTTAGTTTGCGGTGTTAGATTTTTGGCTGCATTTGAAGTTCTTTTTCGCTTAAGAAATTAAATAATATTACTGTCAAATTCATGTCAGATAATAAAAATACTGTAATAAATACAGTAGTTAACCATGTATTTGTTCATGTTTTATCAAGGGATAAGTCTGGAGCACACCATAAATTAATTCTAGAAATTTACACAGGGCTAGTAGTATATACAGCTGTATATACAGATACACACCCAGGTATCGGATCAGTACTCGGTATCGGCCGATACCCTGAGCCCAGGTATCGGAATCGGTATCGGGAAGAGAAAAAGGGTATTGGAACATCTCTAGTAGAAATGTGGTCATATAAGTGGGGATTCAATATGGGCAGTGCTGTGTCATATGCCCTAGCTGTGCACAAGGGGTTCCTCTTCAGGAACTCGAGCTGCGTCGAGAACGTTTGGGGAATGCGTCCAGCATGACGTCTCTGAATAATGTGTATAATCAGTCCAAAGGAAGGGCGAGACATCATAGGCAGGTGACGTCAGAGACCAGGAAGCATAAAGCATGAGTGGCGAAGCCGGAAATCAGCCTTGTGTCTTCAGCAAGCGCTCTGTGTGTGTGTGTCAGTCACTATCTGTTTGTGAGTCTTATTCAGTGTCGTTTGTCCACTGATAAACTCCATTGTCAAAGCTTCAATCAAGAGAAGTTTTGTGCGAGAGCAGGCAGCGTTCAGACTGTGTTTTCCCTGCCAAAAAAAAAAAAAAGGTAGGGACACACGCAGCTCGTGTGTTGTCTGCTTGAGAGTGAAGCGCGGAGTGTCAGCTCTCGAGGGAGTTGACGGCTGCGATGCGAGCCTTTGCTTCACTCTCAGAAGGCTCTCTTTGAGGAGAGAGCTTTCACTGGCATTTCTTGTGGTGCCAGCCCCGCTTTTGTCGATGAAAAAACGGAGCGGTGGTTGTGCTCGGGGGATTCGCTTTCGGATCTGCTGGAAGAAATGTAAGACGGGCAGCAAGTCCCTATCTTCTTTCTTAGCCATCAGATCCGGTGCCGGAAGCGGAAGCCCGCGTTTGCGGTACTTTCTCCCCGATGAGAGGGCGCGACGCACTGCCTGTCTTTCTCAGAGGAGATTGATATGGAAAGGCGTCGAAGAGCTCGCCAGTTGTTCAAGCACCAGTCACACAAGCACCAGTTACACACGCATATTATGCCTAATATTATAATAAGCAGCATTAATGAGGAGTGGAGCTCGGGCAGTTGGCTCTCGGGGGGCTGATTGTGCTTTTCTCGCTGTTAAGCGCTCTACTCTCGCCGGGCACGCTCCGAGGAGTGTGTCCGTGCATGCGATCTTGCGGTTGCGGCCGCGCTGGGGCTGATGCACGGCGGCGACCGCGGTAGCGGGAATCGCACATGATCTGGTGAACGGGTTGGAGACGGCTCGTCCTATCTCCACCCGTGTTTACTAGATCTAGAGCTCATTCTCGAGGCTTGGAAACCAGCGCTGCGTTTTTTTTGTTTTTTTTTCGCCCTCTGAGACAGCTCGCTGCTGCTGCTGCATGCTCTCTCGCCGGGCACGCTCTGAGGAGTGTATCCGTGCATGCGATTTTGCGGTTGTGGTCGCGCCGGGTAACGGCGGCGACCGCGTTCGCAGGAATCGCACATGATCTGGCGAACGGGTTGGAGACGGCTTGTCCTATCTCCACCTGTGTTCACTAGATCTAGAGCTCGGTCTCGAGGCTTGAAAACCCGTGCTGTGGTTTCTTCGTCCTCGGAGGAAGAGCTCGCAGCAGCATTCATCTTTCTCTGAGGAGATTGATGTTGTCTGTGTGACTGAGTAGCATATATATAAAAAAATAATAATAGACATGCACGCTGCCGAGGCAAGGCGTGTATTACATTGTTTCATCTTTATGTGAGTTTTTTTTTTTTTTTACACCAGACCGTGTTGACTCGTCTGGTTGTTGACTACTATATATTAATATTTATCTGACTATGTGAAGTTAGATGTGCGGGCTCTAGGCATGTAATTTCTTACGTGAGAACACGTGTGTACCGCTCTTCCTCTGAGGAGGTTGAGGCGGTCAGGGGCTGCTGGGCGGAGCAGTCCCAACCATGTTCCAGCCCCTCGTGCCGGGGGTGTCACTTTTGTACTACGCAGACGCTAGAGTCAGAGTGGCGCTCCCAGGCCGAAGGCTTCTAGTGGAAAGCAGTTCTACGTACCATTGTTTTTGCTGGATAGCCTTCATCATAACGTCCTGACGCGTAAGGCCTAGGACGTTTTGAGGGCCAGCTCCCTCTGGGGAAGAGTGGTGTACACTACATTACACGGTGCCCGTCTCTCCTCAGTGCCCTCAGGAGATCAATCTGCCAACCCTGCCGGTGTTCCAGGGCGCAGCGGTCTCCAGCGAGCGCTTCTCTCAGTTACCGCCCGGAAACGTAGCGGTGCTGAGAGGCTCGCTACCTCTACGGAGGTCTCTAGAGCAGCTAGTATGGTCGTCCCCTGCTGGTCCGCCGCTTCAGGACACCGAGCTAGTGACTCTAGGCACACCAGAGGCCAGTCTCGCGAGACTGGTTCCCTTAGGAGGTCACATGGCAGTGTGGGAGCCCCTGCCAAGTGTACTTCACGGGGTCCTGCCCCGAGCAGGCTCTGGTCTAGTCTTCCTAGCAGACGACGTGGGTCTGAGGACCGTCCGAAGTCCGAGGACTGGTGTGTCACGATCTATCAAAAGATGCACTTATCTCCATCCTTCTTCATCGGAAGTTCCTGAGGTTTGCTTTTGGGGGCAAAAGCCTACCAATACGGATCTTCCTCTGGCCTTGCACTCTCACCCTACACTTTCACGACTCAACCACATTGACGATGGGTTGATATCAGCTCAATCTGAGCAGATGACGGTTCTGCACCGAGATGGCGTTCTCGCTCACATGAAAGAGCTGGGGTTAAGACTTAACGCCAAGAAAAGTGTGCTTTCTCCAGTTCAGAGAACCACTTATCTGGGCATGGTGTGGGATTCGACCACGATGCAGGCACGTATGTCACCTGCTCGGATCGAGTCGATCCTCACTGCAGTCGCGAGAGTGAGAGAAGGCTGGTCACTCACTGTCAAGCAGTCACGGAGATTGCTGGGTCTGATGGCAGCTGCGTCCAACGTGAATACTATTGGCCTGCTGTACATGAGACCCCTACAGTGGTGGCTCAAGACCAAGGGGTTCTCCCTGAAGGGAAACCCACTTCGCATGCTAAAGGTCACGCGTAGCTGCCTACGTGCCTTGGATATGTGGAGGAAGCCTTGGTTCTTGTCTCAGGGCCCGGTGCTGGGAGTTCCTTGTCGCCGCGGGATGCTAGCGACAGACGCGTCCCTCACCGGCTGGGGTGCGGTCATGAGTGGCCACTGACCAGTCTGTGGAGTGGTCGCCATCTGACATGGCACATCAACTGCCTGGAGATGCTGGCCGTGCTTCGTGCACTTCGTTATTTTCTCCAAGACCTAAGAGGTCGCCATGTGTTGGTGCACACCGACAACACAGCGGTGGTCTCTTACATCAACCGCCAAGGAGGTCTGCACTCACGCCGTTTATACAACTAGCGTACCAGATCCTTGTGTGGGCCCAGGACGAATTCCTCTCGCTCAGAGCAGTTCACATTCCTGGGCATCTTAATATGGGAGCAGACATCCTGTTGAGGCAGGGGCCAAGGCCCGGGGAATGGCGGCTTCACACTGAGGTGATGAAGCAGAGTTAGAGATGTTGGCCAGACTCGGGGGGATCTTTTTGCGACTCGAGAGACATCGCACTCTCCCCTCTGGCTTCCTCTGACTCATCCAGCTCCACTGGGGCTGGACGCCATGGTACAGACATGGCCGAGGCTTCATCTGTACATTTTTCCCCCGATTGCTCTGCTCTCGGGAGTTCTGGAGAGAGTGCGCCGGGACGGAGTCCGGCTGCTGTTAGTAGCCCCGTTCTGGACAGGTTCCTAGGCCTGATTTCTCTTTTTGATGGCACTCCATGGGACGTTCCCGTCAGGAGAGATCTCCTCTCGCAGGCAGAGGGTGCACCCCCGCATGGAGCTTAGAGGCTGTAGGTGCTGTCTCTGAGGAGGCACAACTCTTAGCTTCCGGTCTCTCAACCAAGGTTGTAAGACCGTTCTCCAATCCAGAGCTCCCTCAATGAGGAAACTGTATGCATTGAAGTGGAAGCTTTTCACGTCTTGGTGCGGAGACCGCCAGCTCGACCCAGTTAACTGCCCGTATGGTACAGTGCTGGAGTTCCTGCAGGCTCTCCGCAGGGTTGACCCACTCCACCCTGAAGGTCTACGTGGCGGCCATGGTGATCTACCGCACCCCTCTCGGTGGCCAGTCAGTGGGCAGAAACCCTCTGGTTACATGTTTCCTCCATGGTGTGCTGAGGCTGAGGCCTCCGGCCAGAAGAAGCTTATGCTAAGCGGTGATCAGGATGTTATCCTAAGCCTCGAGTCCTCTGATCTCCCCTCTCCTGGGGGTCAAGACTCCCTCCTTCTGAAGTTTGGCCATTGGACGGGTTGTCCCCGAATTCTGTCAGGCTCCTTCTCTTGCTTTAGCTGTGCTCTTCCACACTAGGCAGAGATTTGAAAGTCTGGCGGCGTGGGCATTCTCGTTCCCCAAACGTTCTCGACGCAGCTCGAGTTCCTGAAGAGGAACGTATGGTTACGTATGTAACCCTGGTTCCTCGAAGGAATGAGACGCTGCATCGCAGTGCCACACTTCCGGCATCTCTGGCTGGCGCTTGCTTCATCCTTTGAGGCTGATTTCCGGCTTCACCGCTCATGCTTTATGCTTCCTGGTCTCTGACATCACCCGCCTATGACGCCTCGCCCTTCCTTTGGACTGATTATACACATCATTCAGAGACGTCACGCTGGACGCGTTCCCCAAACGTTCTCGACGCAGCGTCTCGTTCCTTCGAGGAACCAGGGTTACATACGTAACCTTAGACGTTTTTCACTGTTCCAAGCTTATGTTCATTAATGACGTCATCAGCGACTAGTCGACTTCGGCTCGACTTTCATTACATAAAAGTCGACTTTAAAAAAATCACTAGTCGTTCAACCCATATTATAATGCGTAATCTTTTTTTCTCTGTCATGACAGAATCTTTCATTTGAAACATATATACGACATGAAGTCACTCTCTTAGCCTAAGGTGGAATATTTAAGGTAATCTTCTAGTCTCCAAAGAATGTTACCAATTTTCTCTTTAGTGGTATGACTAACTCAGGACTCACTTTATCCTGGGTGTGTCTAACAACTGAACGTTGACATATTTTTTCCCTATGAATTTTAATCACTCGTTAACTTATATTGGTAAGCAGTAAATATGTTAAACCGGTCTGTCTGGCGGCAACAGAAAGCACATTCAACAATGACATGACCTGGGTCACCAGACAGTAACCATCAATGGTTATCAAAAAAAGTTATGAAAAAACTGATTCATATAATGATATATCGGGCCCTATCTTGCACCCAGCGCAATTGACTTTGTACACCGACGCATGTGTCATTTCTATTTTGCACCCGCGCAAAGCGCGCTTTTCCCTCCACAGAAGCACGTCGCTAAACTAGTGAATGAACTTGCGCTCCCTGGGCGGTTCAGCGCAAAAAAGGAGGCGTGTTCCGGCGCATACAATCCCTGGTGCTATTTTGCTGTTCCATTAAACAATTGCGCCACTGACCAGAAAAAAACTAGTTTAAAGTCAGTGGCGCGTTGCGCGTTGTTCATTATGCTATTTTGAGGGTGCATGCTTGACCATAATGTATAGCGTGCACAACGCGCATACACTTTGCTCATGTAATCTACACAGATGCAACAGTTATTTTTGCAAATCATAAATTGTTACAATAAAAAAAGATTAACACATGAGTGTCATTGTGGTGTGCCACGAAGATGTGAAAAAATAGGCATAAATCTAGCTTACAAATTATTCAGGCTAATTGTAGTAATTAAGGATCAGACCTGTTTGCCCAATAGTGGCAAGACATATATGTATATAAGGACATCTGACAAATTAGTTTGTCCGTCAAGATCCAGGAAAAAAAAATCGACTCCATAAAATGGAACTTGCGCACCTGCTTTTAAAGGGAATGTTGGATGACGCTCTGATTGGTTTATTTCACGTTACGCCCAAACCACACCTATGAATAATGAAGCTACTTCAGACCAACCCATTTTAGATTTGCGCCGGGCGCAAGAGCCATTTATCCCGCCGGGAAAATAGCAACAGCGCCGAGACCCGCCCACAAAGTTAGTACTTGCGCTTCGCGCTTTGACACTTGCGTTTCAGATCGTTAAAATAGGGCCCATCATCATCATCATTATGTAGTATGTGACCCTGGACCACAAAACCAGTCTTAAGTCGCTAGGGTATATTTTTAGCAAAAGCCAAAAAAAAAAAAATGTATGGGTCAAAATTAAAGATTTTTATTTTATGCCAAAAATCATTGGAATATTAAGTAAACATCATGTTTCATGAAGATATTTTGTAAATTTCTTACTGTAAATTAAGACTGGTCTTGTGGTCCAGGCTCACATAATGACAGTGATTATAATATAAGGAAAACAACAGTACCTCTAACCTGAGAGTGCAATTTTAAGCAGAATCACAGTGTAGATTCATTTTTGAAACACAACAGCAGTATTGGATACACAGGACAATGCATACAGTTCTATACAATACTTTGTTTTTATGTTGACTCGACTTCACGACAATAGTGTCCCATCAACGCTAAAAATAAAAGACAGTGAGTGATCGTCTGAGAGGTTATTATCACAAAATGACATAACGTCTGTCTATAGTCACAGTTTTTCTGGAATTTCTGGTTCTCTTGCTGTTTGTTTTCTCGGTCTGTAACGAACCTAAAACTTAAATGGGTTTGCTTATAACGTACCAGAACAAAAGCTAAGATATAGCTAAATATGTACATGGAGTTGTAATGATTGTAACTGATTGTAATGATCATCTGTTAGTACATCAATTAGTAGCAATTGGCAAAAAAAAAAAGAAAAAAGAAAAAGAAACAAAGGTTATCTGGCAGTATTGTGTCTAAATTGCAAAACAATTATTATTAACGTCTTGTTTATTGAACTACTGAACAAAATTACCACAATCCTGCTTTTTCTCTGAATATCATATGGCTGAGATCACCTCAGTGTGTGGCCTTGTGTTTATACAAACATCATGTTACTGAAATATGAAACAATACAACAGAATTCAGGGCTTGTGTAAGGTAGATAAAATACTAAACAGGCTATGTTGATATAGTTTTTACATATGTACATATTTTTGAAGTTTGTATATTTTTAAATCAAACTTTAAAAAATAGATAAATAGCCATTAACCATTATGATTATTTATCATAATAAAATGAGAAATAATAATTTTTTTCAGCCATTACTTATTTTTAAAAACTATTATAATGAAATAGTCTAAAAGTATAACATTTATAAACAGTTAAGGTAATAAAGTGACGTTTGGGATCTTCGAGGAAGATTGTTTCGTGAGATGTTTCAGGCAACTTTTTTTTTTGTTCTTCTCATGAGGAGATATGCTCGTGTTTACAGCAATAACTAAGCAGAATCCAAGCCACATTCTTACCACATGCCTTCTTGGGGTCTTGCCCAAAACAATTATAAAAAAAAACAAAAAAGAAAAACACCAAATTGCCTTTTATTTCAACTTAATTTGTTCTTTTAATCATAATTTTTTTTACAACAAAATATACACTTACTTTCCACAGTGTAAAAACAGTGTTGAAAAGAGCTACTTCATTCATAAGAAATCATATGATAACAACTTCTCATTAAAAATATAACAGAAAAGAGATAAAAGATAAATATACATAAAACAATTTTGAATAAATTATTTAATTATTATACACATTATGAAACACTCTTCCAAAGATCGTGTGGCAAAAAATATTTTCTAAACAACAATAAAATGGATATATTCTATTCTTTAATATATTTAACTTACAGTAATGTCCTAAATGTGGTACAGTTTGAGGTACTTATTAGTATAGCTACGGTAGAGTAAGTATTAGAACAGAACCACTCAAATTTCCATAAAGTGCCAAGCTGAATAACAACTACATGCTGCAACTGCTACGGTGTAAATATAAGTAAACCACAAGGTTACAAAAATTATTAGCAATGCACTTGTTACCAGCAGTGTAAAGTCATACGGTGTAATTGTGCAGTGTTAGAACAACAGGCAGCAGCTTCGTGGTCTGAGATAACAATAGAGATTTTAAATGTTCACATTTGTGCAGTAAAAATTAATTATGTGCCCCACAAAAGCTTTTTATGTTGTATGATTATGTAGTCAGTCATAGGAAACACATTGAAGACATTTGTGTATGAATAGTTACATACACATTAAAAATTAATAAATCTACTCAAAGACTCAGCTTTGATAAAAGATTTTAAGAGCCGTAAGTGCAGGTAAGAGGACTGAAACAGTGAAACAGAAGGGAGATGTCTGTGACCCACTAGAGGTTCCTAGGGCTGGGTTGGTTGCTGCACTTGTAGGGAAGGAACCCACAACAGATGTCAGGAATGGGACAAAGCTGGAGGTTTTAGTAAAGACCTGGACATCTGGAGCACGAGCAGAGCGGGATGAGGTGCTGTTGGTCAGTGTTGGTATGGTCAAAACAGCAGCATGGATCCACGACTGACCCAGCTTACACATCAGCGGACCGCCCTGATCACCCTGAGAGAGAAAGAGACAACTCTTTACTGAATGGTACAAAATCGTGTTATTTTTCAAATATTATCATTTTAATAAAAGAGTTTTTGGTATATGGAAAATATCAGTGTTCTTATAATTTGACAAGAACGTACACTGCTGTTTAAAAGTTTACTTAAAGCCTGTATGTATAAGTGAGTGATAATATATTTATAATATAATGCATTATAAAGGGTTATTAAAGGGTCTAATGCATTATATTTATTCATAATATCCACTGTACATTCTATCTTGTTGTAAATAACTATAACCAAAATTAAAATGCATAGTGTAACAATTAATTGATAAGTGTTATACTCTATTAACTGTGGTCACAATTATTAACGAGACTGTACAATGCATTATAATGTGCATTACAAGGCATAATTAATTCAGTAAAACGACTTTTTTAAATTTAATGCATTACACATAAAGGTGTTAAGTGGTACCATTAAATGTTATATTCGACAAAAAAAACATGGAAAACAAACCATTAAATCTTTAAAAAAAATCCCCAAAAGTTTAAATGAAGAGTAAATTTGCAAAAACAGATAAATCATTATCATAAACTCGTTTTTACTAATTTTCAAGAAATATGTTTTTTCATTGTGCCTTCCAATTAATCCCATTCAAACTGCAGTTGGGTTATTTTGATTAAGTAACAATAACTAAAATACAGCTGACTAACACAATAAAACACAATAAAAACATGATGACATAAAAAAAGCATGGTTTGTGAAAATGAAAAAAAAATGAGTCATCTGTTTTTACAAACAAACTCTTCTAATGTGTGTATACATTATTTGAAAACACTTTACAGTAATGTTCCATTCATTGAAATTTGTTAATTCAGTAGATATCATGAACAATTTTAGTTTCAGCATCTATTAATGTTACTCTGTTAATTGTTAATTCAGATTTTTTTTATAATGCATCAGATAATGTTCATTTATACAAATTGAAATGCATTAGAAGTATATTGAAATGAACATTAACCTAGCTTAATAAATACTCTAAAGGTATTATTAATTGTAGTTAATGCTAGCCAATGTAGCCTACTAATAATGAATTAAACCTTATTGTAAATACACAAGCATTTCAATGACCAGTTTTCCCCAGTGTTAACTATGCAAATGACAAATAAATGCCTCTTGACTTTCTTCCCAGAAGCCTCAGTTTACTGGTATTTAACAACTCATTTTATTATCTGGAAGTACTTTTATTTAAAAAAAAAATAATGCAAATTGTTGTTTTGTTTTTAAACAGAATGAACTTGCCTGCTGTAAGTTCAAGGAACTTGTACAAATACTGTTGTTTGAGGATGAGTTTCCACAACTCACAACAGAGGTCTGGTAATCCTGAAGAGTTTGAAACACTATAAAAGGAAGAAAACAAATTCAAATTAGGAAGAAACATGAAATAATTATAAAAAAACGTATATAAACCTCTTTAGCAGTTAACATAGTGTTTAAAGCATTCACACCTCCTCCTGCTCCTGAGCCCCATCCTGCCACCCAGCACTGAGTGTTAGCGCTGAAGGTATTGCCTCCTATGTCCACACATATAGGCTGAATGAAATTTGTGAGGTTTGGTGCGACAGCCAGCTGCAAGACTGCAACGTTGTCACCTGTACCATTGCTGAGTGTGAGATTGGCCACTTTTATAGAGACCTCATTGGGATTGGAGCCGTTCTGATTCAGACGGCCCAGGATCACAGTCCAGTCAGAGGCATTGGTGGATCTGAACAAAATAGGACTCTGTTGAATCAGATAATTTTGATTTCTCATCACATGTTTTTGTTTATGGTGTTTTAGTGGCATTACCTGGTAAAGCAGCTGGCAGAGCTCATGACAAAAATTTCTTTAATCAGCGTTCCTCCACAAACATGACTGCCGTTAAATTGCAGGCTTGCCATCCAAGGCCAAACACCGGAAGAGGCGAGGGAGCTGTTTCCTCCAACGCGGGTGTTCAGTTTGGCACTTCCACACACTACAGCTACAGTAACAAAGAGAAAGGGAATGAATGGCGGATTTTATGAGTGAAATATTAAAATATATTTTTAGTGAAATATTTAGTTCCCTTTCAAGGGAACTTTGAACTGTGTCCTCAAGCCGTCGCTATGGGGAACGCCTCATTGTGACTCGTGTCTGAAGCATACATTGAAAAAACACCAACAAGTTGGCTGGCGACAGCCCCTGACGTCACTATCGGTGCTACTATAGAATAAATAGGCGCCGAGAGAACACGTCATACTCTTCTTCATCTACACTGACTATTTTGTTTGTGTACAGTGTAGGAGTACATGTTTCTCGCCAGTGGCTTTTCTCTGATACCTGCAGTTCAATTGGCTTGCGTGCTGTATGTGTGCTGATGAGCAGGTGCTTCAGCTCTCGAGTGAGTCAGATTTGCTCTGCTGTGCTCATTGTGAGGCATTCGCGGGACTACTAAGGCGGATGCGAGTATTTCACCATTTACCCGAGTTTTGGGTAAATGCATGAGAATGGTTATGAGAAGTCTTCTCTTAAGACTTCCTTGCAAACCGAGCACTAGCATAACGTTTAGAGGATGTGTGCATCCATGTCATCTTTATTTGATACCCGATGACACACACGATCTCGGAGTTGTTTGTTTGGGCTAAGAGCACGCACGCAATATCCTTTAGGGGACAATTTGCGTGCATTTGTGAGCGTTTTTTTCTCAAAAAAAAAACAACTACACTCTCCTTTGTCTCTCTTTTTGAGGAAAGAGGGGTAGACATCTGCTTCCGGAGGCTAGTGCTCTTCTGGGTGACGAACCGTTGGAGGTTATGGATCACGCCAAGGTTGGACTTGCCGTGTAAGCATGCTAAGAAGGTAATGCCTAGAGGTAATCTCGATGAGCATTATCTTTCTGGCCATAGCCCTCCAGCTTAGGTAAGCCTCCTATTTCTTCCTGACCTCCATACAGAGATTGAGTAGAAATGGAAGAGGCCGTTTTCCTCACGCACCCATCGATTCCAGCATATAAGTATTGTGGCGGGGTGGAAGAAATCACGCAAGAGCAAAACTCAAGTGAAAGCCACGGAGGGTGGATTTTATTAATAAGTGCTGTGGTACGTGGGTGATGGTTTGGCGTGTGGCGGTGCTCTCACTCGAGTCCAGGTGCAGGTGAATCCGTACGGTGCTCGTGGCAGTGGTGTACATTCACACGCTGCTGTCTGGGGAAGAGAAGAGAGCGCATGGAGAGATTTCTCACCCTTGGTCTGTGTGCATGCTGTTTAAATAGAGCCTGGCTGATGAGGCGCAGGTGCGGGCGATCAGCCCGTGATGAGCTTTGAGCCGGCACTCCTCATGAGTTACCAGGGCAACGCTGATTTGGACTCGGGACGCTCATCACAGTATGCAACATCGAGGTGATGCGCAAAAATGGTGGGGTAGCTAAGATGTGCCGCACCATGGAATTCGCCCTCTGTGCTACTAAACAGGCAGCCATGGTAGTAATGTAGAGACATCTGTGGGTGAACCTGGCAGATATCGGAAAGAAAGTAAGGCTTTCTTCTTGATTCTCCAGTTTCGCCTTCCGAATTTTTCATTACCTCCGTTGAGATGGTGGTCGAGAGGTTCAGGGAGGTAAGGGTAAGGGTAGAAGGAATCGCGGGTCAAAGGAAAATAGGCAAAGGGATGTGATCCAGACAAGGTGTCATCATTTTCATCCAAATCAGAGTGATACTTGAGTATCTACTCGCTCCCTTTGGGGGTTTTACATCTGCTCTTATCTTCCCCTTCCTAATTCCCCTATGACGACCAGCTCTCCACCTGACCGAAGTTATATAGGAACATCCTGCATTACAGTCACCTCTTGAGCGGGGCTCCAGCGGGGGAACCAGGGTGGGTGAGTATGATCCTTTCTACATATATATATATATATATATATATATAGATGTATGTATTAATTTGCTGGTGCTTATGTGTGTATAATCCTCTGTGAGATTCTTTGCAGTGTTCTTCTGAGATGGCTGGATTCAGAACCAGGTGCTCGACTTGCAGTGCTTCCTCACTCGTTGATATTATGTCCAGCTGTTATGATAGCCCTCATTCCGGCTTAAAGGGATAGTTCACCCAAAAATGAAAATTATGTCATTAATGGCTCACCCTCATGTCGTTCAAAACCCGTAAGACCTCCATTCATCTTCAGAACACAGTTTAAGATATTTTAGATTTAGTCCGAGAGCTTTCTGTCTTTCCATTGAAAACCTATGTATGGTATACTGTCCATGTCCAGAAAGGTAATAAAAACATCATCAAAGTAGTCCATGTGACATCAGAGGGTCAGTTAGAATTTGTTGAAGCATCGAAAATACATTTTGGTCCAAAAATAACAAAAACTACGAGTTTATTCAGCATTGTCTTCTCTTACAGGTCTGTTGTGAGTGCGTTCAAGTGTAGTGATATCCGGTTCGTGAACGAATCATTCAATTTAACCGGTTCTTCTTGAACCAGTTCACCGAATCGAAGTGAATAATTTGAAACGGTTCGCGTCTCCAATAAGCATTAATCCACAAATGACTTTTTTAACATGGCTGACACTCCTTCTGAGTTAATCAGAATCAGAAAGAGATTCTGATTCTGATTCTGTTAAAATAAACCAATATCCCAGAGTAATTAATTTACTCAAACAGTACACTGACTGAACTGCTGTGAAGAGAGAACTGAAGATGAACACCGAGCTGAGCCAGACAATGAACGAACGATTTACTCGTTATTATCGCGTCCGATTCGAGAACCGAGGAGCTGATGATACTGCCCATGTGTGATTCAACATGAAGCCGACTGACACACAGCGCGTCTGAACCGAACTGGTTCTTTTGGTGATTGATTCTGAACTGACTCTGTGCTAATGTTATGAGCGTAGGTAAACTGAAGGCTTGAATGAAGGGCAGTCATTTCCAATGGCGTCATTATGTTGAGCGCAAAAGAACCAGTGAACCGTTTTCTTCAACCGGTTTATTAAATCGAACTGTCCGAAAGAACCGAACTTCCCATCACTATTGGTGATCCAAAAACCGATGCAACCAGTTCTTGACTCGAGAACGAGTCAATCTTTTGTTCATTATCTGGCTCTGCTCGGTGTTCATCTTCAGTTCTCTCTTCACAGCAGTTCATATTCCGGGATATTGGTTTATTTTAACTATTTATATTGGTTTGGAACGACATGAGGGTGAGTCATTAATGACATAATTTTCATTTTTGGGTTAACTATCACTTTAATGCTTCCTGGATCATGGAGCCAGATCATAGGCGTCTGTGGGAGCGTTCTTGATCATCAGGCCCCCGGCACGTCACTGCAAACATTTCCTGGATGTCCGGCTAGGTCACCCTGAGGGGCTTCCTGGGTACCTGGATATCCCTTCTTGCTGATGCATTGAGCAGGAAGTATGGGTGGCATTTTCGGTAATCTTCTTTTGTAATGCTGTCTCAGGCAGTGCTCCCCTTGGTTTAGAGGGTTGTATTTGAGCTTGCCTCTCCTGTTCGGTTCAGCACCTCTGCGATGTTTAAGAAGCTTTAAGTACACACGCTAAGGTTTGTTTACTTTCAAAAATCCATATGGTGGTAAGTGTGCACGTAGAACACTTTGCGCACTTTCTAAAATCCACTTAAGTGGTAAGTGTGCACGTTAGCACTTTGCATCTTTCTAAAATCCACATAAGTTGTAAGTGTGCACTCAAGACTCTTTCTGAAATCTGCACACTTTCTGAAATCCTGTATGGTAAGGGTTACGCACTCCACTTCTTTTCCTTTCATTGAGTTGGTTAGACCTTGGTTCCTTGGGCTCCACTCAACCAGTGTCTTTATTAATACACTTCAAGCATCGCTTCCCTCAACATGAAGAGCTATTGTGAGCATGGCACTTCCCCTTAAGCGCCGGAGTTCTCTCCTCTTCCGAGGTAGATTAGCAGTGATCCCCTTTACCAAAAAGGGTTGCCAATAAGCACGCTACTCTCTTCCTGAAATTAGAGTTCTCCTCTCACGTGAGAATTGAGTTCTCTGTTTTTCCCAGAGCACCTAGGCCGAACTAGGCCCTTGCTTCGCCTCTCTGGTGTGCTGAGTTTTTGGCTAGCTTGCAGAATGCTTACCCTTCTTATTCTCATGATCAGGCTGTAGGTCGAGCCCCCCTCTCTCGTTAAGAGTTGGGTTTGTGCACCCTCAGCTAGGTAGCCTACTGCTGGCGGTTCCAGCATTTGAACATGGAGAGTTGGGTTGTGCTCCCTCAATGAAGTAAATTATTACTAGTTGTTCCAGCTATGGAACATGTGGTAGGTCGAGCTCCCCTCTCGTTTAAGAGTTGGGTGTTGGCCCCTCCCATCAGCTAAATATTTACTTCTAGCCACTCCAGCATTATTACCATAGATTGAGTTGATGACTCTCAAACATATTGTTTTGCATATTGGGATGCACCATTTCATATATGAGCTGCTCTTTCAGAGTGCCACGAGAGCCCCTTAGAACAGTATCTTCCATGTTAAGGTAAGTGTGCATGTGAAGTCTTTGCGCGCTTTCTAGAATCCATACTGTGGTAAGTTTGCACGCTAGCTCCCTGCGTTCTTTCTAAAACTCAAATGGAGAGGGCTTTGCATGGTTGCTTCACGCCCTTTCTTGAGCTGGAAAAAGCCCCATTCATCTTGGGTGCCACTCTACCTATGTATCCTCAGGATACCTATTGGAACAGGGTGTTGCTACTAGGGATCTGTTGAGACAGTTCTTTCAGCAAGCTTATGCAAGAGCAATCGGTAGCCCCTGTGTTGTATTCTTAGGCTGCACAGTCACGGTCCATTATCATAGAACACAGAGTACATCAAAGAACAGGCTTTCTAGCCATTGTTTGAATAAGCAGGATTTTCAAGTTCTGTTTCTGCTTTTATATTGTTGATTAGTTGACAGATAATGAACTTGAGAACAAGAAGGGCTTCAGATGACAAAAATGACTGGGAATATCCCATACTCTTTTCGGGTTCAAGCCTCTAGTCGATTTGAAAGAAAAATATAATTTTAACAGCTGTTTATGAACACTAATCATCAACTTTAAGACAATCTTTAATTCAGCGTGTTACTTGCCATCTCTTTGTGATTAATTGTGAAATTTACTATCAATTTCAGTGAAAATTGTTTCTAAACCATTTTACACTCTTTTTAATAGTACTACAGGCAGCACACAGTGAGTGTATATTAGCATTGTTTGTTGTTAGCTTTATGGATCTGATAGAGCATTTAGACATGGAAACACTGATGTGTAATGTCAGACTTTTAACAGAATTTAACATTTAGAAACTACGTTTTTTTTTGTTGATAAATTAATAGCTCAATAAAAATGCCTCACAATTCAGAGAGGAAGTCAATTAAGGGCTTTTAAAGATTTACTGAGTGATCGAGTGAGTCTGACTCAAGTCACAAGCCTGATGGTTTTTTCATGAATTGATTTGACTGACTTTGTAAAAAGAAACAGTTCATAAGATTAATTTATGTTAACTGATGAGTTTAGGAAACACTGTGGCAGGCTCTAACTGTTGCCAATGTCAAGTGCATGAACTTTATTTATTTATTTTTTTCACATTTTGTCTGGAGTGCTGAAGTTCTTTCACCTTGATTGAAAATGACACTAGGAATTTTCTTCACCAGTAATAGTAATGCGTGTTTACCTACGTAAAAGCTCAATTTCCCTTTGAAATCAAGAACACATTTAAGTTCTAGGACATGTAGCTAAATGGACAACGTGTATGCATGGTTTATTGGGAATGTTATTGGACTTGAAGGAATCTTACGTGCAACGGTTGTAGTGGTTGTAGTTGTTGTAGTGGCGACAGTGGTTGTGGGAATTGCAGGCACACCACTACAGCTAATTGCCAGATCACCATCGGCACCATTGGAGGTGAATGTAACAAAGCCCGGCTGGCTAGTAGTGATCTTCTCATTGATCCAGCTCTGGTACTTAGACACTCGGGCATACACACCAGGAAAGTTAGCTAAAGCACAACCATCGCCGAAGCTCACAATTCCAGACTGGACCCAGATCGAGCCCTGCTTGCTGACCATAGGACCACCAGAGTCACCCTGTAGGATGACGAACAGGTTAGTGACATAACCTACATATTCCAGTGGTACTTCACAGGTGTAATATGTAATATGAAAGAATAATAGAAAGATCACATTCAATTATTTAATTTCAAAAACAACATATTGTCCTTATATCACACACAACATAAATAGCTGTTTTATGAAAACAAAGATATCTAGCTTTTTATTTTGAGAAGGGGGTCCTTCACAAGTGGATCTTCATATTTGAGATCCCTTGTCATTAAAAACTCACCACTCCTTGATTGTGGTACAATTGTCAGGGAAATTTTCTAAACTAGGACAAATGCATTTAATGCATAAAACAGATCCTTTACTATATTTTACTTATGTATACGCTGTAATTTACTGAGTCATTGACTGTGCAGACAATATCTCAGATTTCTGAGTTTTGCAGTGTTTTGAAAGCGGCTCACTACGTTGAAATCGAAGTTTATGAGACAACCATTCCTTAATATTGCTATTTTCACTAGAGAATATTTGCAGCCCAGTAAAACTATGAAATAACCAAAATGAATGTACAGGAGTTGTTACCTGACAAGAGTCTTTCCCTCCCTCTATTAGTCCGGCACATATCATGTTGTCAGTGATTGTTGAGACTCCATAAAGACACTTACACTGCCTGTTTCCAACAACAGGCACTTGCACTTCCTGTAGAGTTTGCGGTGAGGGCAGGGAAACTGTGAAAGGCATTAAATTATCAAATGTGCATCAGCACTGCGATAATATTGTCAATCAAGGTTTGTAAAACTAAAAGCTTACCGCCTGTCCTAATGTCTCCCCATCCAGTGACCCAGCTCACAGTGCGGTTGAAGAATGTACTGCTTGATGAAGCCAGACAGACTGGTTTGATATAGTCAGTAAATGTCACCGGTGAAGACAGATGCAGAAGAGTGATGTCGTTGTCATGAGTTCTGCTAATGTAGCCTGGATGTTTTATGATTTCAGAGACACTGCTGGACACTTCGTTTGGATTTGTTCCTACCTGTGTCTGTCGGCCCAGGTACACAGTTAGGCCACTGGGTGAAGTACTAGAACATGGTGGGAGAACAAATGTTAAGCTTTCGCCACATCCACTGAATGACAAGTATTATTATTATTTTTTTTATAATTTGAATGGTCTGGTCTATGATAGTAACTTGTCAAAGCAGTGAGCTGCAGTCAGAACCCATTCTTTGTTGATGAGTGATCCACCACAGAAATGGCGACTGCTCCTGTGAAGGCTGACCTGCCACGGCCAAGCACCAGCCACTGCACTCTGTCCTCCAACGATCCTTGTGTTGAGAGATGCTCTGCCACACACTGACAATGACAATAGCAAATCAAACAGTTGGACATAGCAATATTTTCATTTGGTTATTTAAATTATGTGGTGAAAAACTAGTTACCATCCAGTTGTCCGTCACATCCTAGAAAACAAGAAACAAGTTCAGTTACCTATTACTGAACCTATATATAACCTATATATGCAATATAAAACTCTTTCCCATAAAAGAAAGAAACAGTAGTGTTAGTCAGAATAATACATTCTAAAATACAGGATTTTTTAAAGGTTCTTAAAAGAAATTTTAGCAAGGCTGCATTTATTTGATCAATAATCCACATTATATTGTATGAAAATACAGTAAAAGCAGCAATATTGTGAAATATTACAATTTAATCATTTGCTATTGTAATGCAATTTAAAATTCTATTCCTGTAATGTCAAAGCTGAATTTTCAGCATCATTATTCCAGTCTTCAGTGTCACATGATTCTTCAGTTATTCTAATATGATGATTTGCTGCTCAATGAACATTTCTTCTTAATCTTCTACTTCTTCTTATTATTCTTATTCTTATTAATATTAATGTTCATAACAATTATGCTGCTTGATATCTTTGTGGAAACACTACCATTGAAAAGTTTGGTGCAAGTTAGATGCAAAAAACCAGAAACAAACAAAAGCAAGGATTCAGGATCAAAGAGGAAGTAAAGACATTTATAACATTCAAATAAATGCTGTTCCTTTATGCTTTCTATACACTGGGGAATTCTGAAAAATGTATCATGGTTTCCGCAAAAATATCAAGCAGAAAAAAATTATTTCAACAACCATTATTAATAAATGACCACCAATAATAACCGAGCAGCAAATTTTCATATTATAATGATTTGTGATCCTGAAGAGTGAAGTAATGATGCAAAAAATTCTGTTTAAAATATATTACATTTTAAAATACTTTCAAATATTTCAAATATACTTTCAAACAGCTCTTTTAAATTACTGTAATATTTCACAATATTGCTGTTTTTACTGTTATTTAATTTCTCCAAACTTTTGACTGGAACTTTAGTATTATAGTTTATAAGAAATATTTATACTTAAGTATTATTTATCCAATAAAAGAGCTTACCTCTCATTAGAAGAGCGATGGAAAATGCTACACTGAGTATAAGGATCATCTTCCTTGTCATCTTCATCTCAACACAGCTCAGATACCTGCACCTCCACCTGCTCTTAAATACTTCGGTTAACCTGTTTCCCACACACCCACACACTCTCTCAACGCATTAAAACAAGAAACGCCCCTGACTCTTTCAGTCTGTAAACTCTTTCAGTGTTCATTCGTCTTACTTATTGAGCAACCTGCAGGTCTCAGTGAGATAAGGGACAGGCTGGTGACTCTTAGTCATGCATAATTCTCACCTGTGCAAACTCAGAAATCTGAAACTGGTTAAAAATGTGTTAAAATAAGGTGCTCATGTATTGGTAATAGTTTTTTTTTATTTTACTTTTTGTAGATTGACTAGGGATGCTCGAGATGCTTTTAGTGTTTCTGTCAGATTTTAAAACATGCAACATTAGCAGCTCTATTCGTTGGTGAAACTGTGTTTGCGTAAGATTCCTTGAATTCCCAACCTGGTCTCAAGATAAACCTAACTATGAGGTGGAATTTCTGGTTGAATTTGTTCAGCGTCATTCATATGGAAACAGAACATTTTAGGATGAAAAAGCAGCCCTAAATATAACACCAATTAATGGCCAATTCGGCAAAATATAAAAAATGTACCAATTGCCATGAGGATGTGTTGCAATTGCCTGAAAACCTGCAATTGTGTTCTTTTTCTATTATAACCTGCTTTCAGTGAAACTGCAGAGATGAATAAGCTTAAAGTAAAATTTCAGTGACCTACAAATGTGAACCATAAAAGATCATTTAGCTGTTACAGAAAAAAGAAGTTGTCCCTCATTCCTCTGCAAAGAAAAATTCTTCTGACTGCATGATCTAATTACAATAGCATTTTTTTCCAACAAAAGAGTGAGTCATGTACAGCCGGAATCACCTGGCACATAGCCGGAGTAAACAAGTTGAATGCTTCTGGTAAAACAAGCGAAATCCATAAATAGCCACAAGCTAATTTTGATGTAATAAAGAAACCATTTACTAATATATTTTAGGCCACATTTTTATCTCATTTAGCATGATTTGTTTTATGTTTTTATTACAAACATAATTAAAAATAGGGCTAAAAAAACTAATGGATCAAATTGATTAGTCAGATCTGCCCACAGTGCACAAACAACTGCAGCCGGTGTAGCAGTCGATTCTGTTCTCCTCGGAATGCTTGTTCCCCTTTCCGCAAACAAACTACAATTCTTGCGTAGTTGCCGAGTTACTATCAGGCGGTAAGGAAGTCAACCGGAAGTTGAAGTCGGCCGCGTGTCGCCATCTTGTAGCAGAACTTCACTTGCGTTAGCATTCCCATTGACTCCCATTCATTTTGGCGTCACTTTGACAGCGAATAACTTTACATCTGAGGCGTTTAAAGACTCCATTTGTCCATTATTTATTTCTAAAGATACACGACAATGTATAAAGGGCTCCATTACCTTCTATGTTACATTATGGCCCCGTAGAAACAGTTTTTGTAAAAATAGGCTAACGATTGCGTCATAACCACTCGACTCTCTGTCGCACAGTAGCGAAATTACCGTACAGACAGGAGGAGAAGCTCGCAGGCAGTCGGGGAGACGTCAAGAGAGAAGCCCATTTTAAAATACTATACAAAATAATATTGAGTTCCAATGGGGTCGCTGTGTCCATTTCTTTTACTGTCTATGGTTACTATACGTACGATCAGAACTAGCATGCACAAGAAGCACGACTGGATTTTTCCCCACTAAATTCATCCTAGCTAGCTGTTAACATAAACAGTTTATGTCTCACAACAATGTTGAGAAGGAAAATATTTAGTAGCCTTTTTAACTATTTATCAATGTCCACCCCATTCCAGGCCAGTAAAATCTAGCTGAAATGGCAAGCTTGCTTTTTTCTAATTCTAAAATAAAAATTGGCTGGCCTTTTTACATTGTTTTTTGAGGAGATGTGATCAAGTTTGCCATCTTTTGAAATAGCTAAACAAATAACCTGCAATGAGGTTCTAAAGGCCCAATTGAAGGAATACACCCATTTAAACTGAAATTCGAAAATTGCTTTAAGTCAGTTAAGTATAGTGTCTTGACAAGCACTGACTTTTTGTTATTATCAAGTCTTGGTGTATCACTATACTCACTTTACTATGAGAAAATGTGTCAGTGTATAGGAGTTATCACTTAAAGTACTTTGCTTACCATCAACTTGGAAACTGGAGGAACATCTGCAAATGAAATATGTCTGCTCTTTTTTAAGACAAATGGATAAACACCTTGAGTTTTGTAATTTTGAATTTTCTCAAATAGGTTTGACATATATGAGAAACTTTATTCCACTGTTATCAGTAAGTAGGTAAACAGATTAATCAAATAGAATATTAGTTCAAATGTATTGTGGCTCTGTATGGAAACATAATATAATAATAATATAATACCCTGTAATATAATACCCTGAGTTTGGACATCAGCACGGACAGATTATACTAATTTGGAATGGAAAAATTAAACTGCAAAAACTCGAACATAAAACAAAAATAAAGGAACAATTGCAAGATGATTGATAAAAATTATAGAACATAAACTGGGGTGTGAGAATCATTTTACTATATGCTGCAGTGTAGCAAGAGATTTGTCCCTTTTTTGCTTTCCTTACATCCAGTTGTTTTTTCTGTATTTGCATGCGGCAGTGTTGATCCGCAGAATTTAGGCTACTTTGGGGAAATGTTTGATTAACTATATGGTTGGGTTTATTACACGGACCAGGCAACCCGAGGGAAACAGGAATTCCAGAGGGGAACAGAATCGACTGCTACACCGGTCACATCAGCTGCCATATATATGATAAATCTTTATTTTAAACTTCAAGCTGATGCATTAGACTTGCCTGTCAGGTGCTTTTACAGATACGTGTGTGCTTCCTCGGTACAAAAAAACGTTTAGTTAATGGTCATTTCCTTATCTGTAAATGTCACAACATCATGCAAGCCTTTCCATTTTTGCATAAAGGCCTGCCCTGACAGCCTGCGTTAAGATGAAATCTTACTGAAAGAGCGCCGGTGTGGCGGGCGCATGCGTTAAACAGATGGAACACAGATAGGCGAAGTAGACAATATTCAGCGCAAAAACATCCATTGTGCTGAAATATCTGTTGTTTAACATTTATATTTAGGTTTAAAAGTCAACATGAAGTGCAAGTAATTTATGAGAGTAGGAACTGTAAAGGGACAGCAGCTTGTAATTGTCTGAATATAAATATCAGATGCTTTCACAGAATAAAGAAATGACAGTAAGAGGAGACTGACTCTGATGAAACTGTGCGTTACTGTGATTTTATTCCTCTTTTTTATCTTTATTGTTTTAATTTTGGATCTAGAGATTTAAACTATATTCACTATATAGCCTACAGTGATGAACACAAATGTATAAAAAAAAAATTATTTAAGGTTTTTAACCAGTTTTGTAAGGTTTGTGCCATTGCTCTTAACTAACATTATTGGTAATTAGCAAAATATTTTTTAGCTTTCTGTATTGGTTAGACCTCCAGTATGTGTAAGCTTTTAAGTAACAGTAGTAAGCTATTTTTAATACTATAATATAATTATTGCTGTTATCTCTGAAAGGCAGATATTCAGATACCAAATTATTCAAAAAGTACATAAACAATACCAGCAACCATGTGGGCTATTATCAAAGGCAAAGGAGGCCATTTTTGTTATTATGTGAATAAATACTATTTAATTGTTTCAGTTTGTTATTTGTCCAAAATTACAATACAATTTTTTAAATATTTATTTTTTTGACAGATTCCTAAAATATTTGTGTTTTCTCTATTATGACAGGTAGTTTAATAAATTAAATATGTATGTTTTCATAGCATTCAGCCAAGCATTAGCCAAGAAGTAATCAGTCTTTTTGGACTGACATTAGACCAATCTACCTTTATATGTAACTGACTTATATATATACAGGTGCTGGTCATATAATTAGAATATAATCAAAAAGTTGATTTATTTAATTAATTCCATTCAAAAAGTGAAACTTGTATATTATATTAATTCATTACACACAGACTGATATATTTCAAATGTTTATTTCATGTTTATTTTGATGATTATAACTGACAACTAAGGAAATCCAAGATTCAGCATCTCAGAAAATTAGAATATAAATTAAGACCAATACAAAGAAAGAATTTTTTAGAAATCTTGGCCAACTAAAAACTATAAAAATGAAAAGTATGAGCATGTACAGCACTCAATTGGGGCTCCTTTTGCCTGAATTACTGCAGCAATGCGGCGTGGCATGGAGTCGATCAGTCTGTGGCACTGCTCAGGTGTTATGAGAGCCCATGTTGCTCTGATAGTGGCCTTCAGCTCTTCTGCATTGTTGGGTCTGGCATATCACATTATCCTCTTCACAATTCCCCACAGATTTTCTATGGGGTTAAGGTCAGGCGAGTTTGCTGGCCAACAAATAAATTATTCATTAGATCAACAAATGATCACAGACCCCTCAGCCAATAAATATAGGTGCCAGGATTGTCAGGATCCTGCCCGGACAGTCTTGTCTGTCCTCTTTGTTTAATGTGTCTCTGTTTATTTTGTGCCTAAGCACATGGTTGTGTCTTTGTTTATGTTGGCCATGTGCTCTCTTGTCCAGCCTCCTCATTTTCAATCACCACGTCCCCTTGTTTAGTCCTTGTTTGTCCATTTGTGTTCACCTGATCCTTGTGTGCTCTGCTCCTTTTATATTGTTGTCATTTCCCTCTGGTCTTTGCTGGTTCGTTTTATGTGTGCTTTGTGTACAGTCTCTTTGCTTGCATATTTAATCTTGTTAGAAATCTTTATTCCGTATATTGCATCTAGTCTTAGATGCAATATATTGCGTTCCAGTCTTTGCAATTTAGTTTTCATTTTAGTTCTTGAACCTTTTGATTTATTTTTCCCCCTTCTATTTTCTTTCTAGTTTTCAGCGAGGTTGCTGTCTTGTCTTTTGTTTGTAGTTCTAGTTATTTATTCCTAGCTTTTTCCAATCGTTATTCTTTTGTTTTCATTAGTTCCAATTTTTTTCCTCATATTTTATTACTTTTTTTTTCCTTTTTAGTTTTCTTTTCTCCCTTGGCATAGGTTTGCAAGTTTACTTTAGATCGGTCTATCTCTTGTCTCTCCTGTTGTATTGTCTTTCTGTGTCTTTTGTGTTGGTTCCTGCCCTGCTTACTGAGTCCTCCCTGGTTACTGGTACTTTCGACCTGACATAGAACCTTTGGGCATAGAACCATGGTCCTATGCCCAATTCTTTTGGACCATGGCTATGAGCCTCGAATATGGTGATGCAGCTCTGAAGGAGGCCTTCAACCTCACTCTAGATGACCCCTTACGCCAATGGGAGATGGAGCAACTGCATGTTTTGAATTTCTGGGACTTCTCTAATTATGTGGATCACCGCAAGTACCGGTAGATCCTTAATCCTCCAGAGGATATCAGCAGTGACCACCAACCTGCCTTCCTTCCCTCTACGAGTCAAGTCCACGATCATCTTCCGACTCCAACTGAGAAACGAAGGGACAGAAGAAAGAGGACGGCCCAAGTTGGTGTATCTGCCATTGAGTCCTCCCGGCTCCAGCCTCTGAGAACAGTTCAGTGCCAGCTCCAGCTGCTGAGTCATTGAAGCCCTCTGAAGCAGTCAAGCTCAGGGTAGCTTTGAGAGAGGTTTCCCAGTCAACCTCTGTTCTTGTGTCTTTCAAGTCTGTCCCAGTTAAGTCAAAGCCAGTCATGTCCAGTCTTGATAATCCTTTGTTTATGTCAGTCCAAGTCACACAAGAAGTAGGCAAGCTGACAACTTCCTGCCCTGGGAGGCGTAAGGGTAGGAGGTCCCGTGCCAGGAGGGCTAGAACCCTTTGTTCAGAGACCCCTCATATACTTACCCTAAATGATCTCAAGTTGCCTGCAGCTTCAGTTATGGCCATGGAGGCAGGTTCTGAGCAGCTCAACCTCAATATTATGATCACAGAGGTAAATTGTAAACAGCCTGGTCTTCCTGCTATGACCATGTAGTCCAGTCTTGAGGATACCGCTCTCCCTGTCACGGACATGGAGAGTGGCCCTGAGCAGCATGTTTATCCTGTCAAGGTTACAAAAGTCAGTCCTGAGCAGCCCCCTCTCTCTGTCACAGTCACTCATGCCAGGCCTGAGCAGTCCACTCCTGACACTATTCCGCCTCCTCTCTTGATCTGCTTTGCTTTCTTCTGTTGAAAGTATGTGAGCTGGTACTCTCTTGTACCCCTAAGTATGTGCCAGGCCTCGTGTCTTGACTTTCCATTCACCAAAGATCTTAGAATCTCAGCTGATGTCTCTCTTAGGTTTTTCCACTGGGAAGAAACTCCCAGTCACCATAGAGTCAGGACATCTTTGGAATTCATCACTCTTCAAAACCAGAAGAACGTGATCGCGACTCCTACACCACTGAACCTCTAAACCAGTGTTTCTCAACCTTTTTGGAGTATTGGACCCCCATAATATCTGAAACCAGCCTCATGGACCCCCTACCCCAGTTCTCATCTGCCATCCACTGTTTTCTTTCCAACCACAATGATTTTCACAGTTAAACGCTATGAATGCAATATCAGTGAATGCAAGTTAAGTAATTAAATTTTTTTTAATGACTGGCAACTTGAATTGCATCTGGCCATTTAATTTGATTGCATTGAAATGGCACAACACATTACACAATCAATCACAACAACATTGTCAATTTCAGAACAATATTCTACTGCATTCTGTAAAACATTACATGTCCATTAATGTCCAATTTGAGATTAATATTTTAACAACGTCCATTTGAATGTTACTTTCTTTTGTAAAATTTACACTTTTTAATACTAAAATTTAATTTTACTGCATTAAAATTACACAACACATGCTTCATCTACAACCAATTCTTTGGAACAACATTCTCTTTCAACACATGGAACAGTTTCAACACTGCCATCTATCTAATTTGGCTTTAACTTTTTAACACATCCATCTGAATGTTATTTTGCTTGAATCTTTTGTTTAATGTGAAATTTGCACCTGTTTATCACAAATAAGCTTTTGCATCCTGGGGTGAAGTGTAGCAACAGCAGCAATAAGGTTCCTCTCCAAGCTGAGTCTGTTTCTCTGTTTGTTTTTATGTGTGCCATGGCTGAAAATGTGACCTCACACAGATAGGTTGATCCAAAAGGCAGCAGTTCATACAGAGCATGTTTCCCAACATCAGGGTACTCCTTTTCAACATTGCACCAAAACTGTGTCAGTGATGTTTCTGAAAACATTATTTTCAAACCCCTATCTGAGGACAAATCAATAAGTCTTTCCTGGAGGGTAACAGGAGCGGTCTGGGTGCAGGTAGACACAAAAGGGTTCCTTATCCAGTCAAGTGCAGAATTATGAACCTCAATGTCAGGAAAATATGATCTGAATTCAGAGGAAATTTTGTCCAAGTGTGCCTGTACTGTCTGCAGAATGCTCACTTTTTCAGCTCTAGCATTAACAAGGCACATGTCCAGCTGAGGGAAACTACTGACATCCCCATTCTGGCATTTCTGACACCAGAGCTCAATTTTCTTCATGAACCCTGAAACTCGATCATACAGGTGTAGGACAGTTGTGTCTTTTCCTTGCAATTCCAAGTTCAAGTCATTCAGCCTGCTGAAAACATCTGCCAGGTAAACTAAATATGCCAGCCAGCTGTTGTTCTTCAGCAGTGGTGCAAGTGAATGCAAGTGCTCAGTAAGAAAGTCACTGACTTGATCCCGTAACTCAAACAGTCTCTGGAGTGTTTTTCCCCTTGAGAGCCAGCGTATATCAGTGTGAAGCAATAATTGCTGGTGTTCAGAATTTGCTCCATCACATAGTTTTTCAAACAATCTGGCATTTACAGGTCGGGATTTAATGAAGTTGATGATTTTAACAGCATCATTAAGGACTTCGTGTAATTTGGGGCACATACGTTTTGAAGCTAAAGCTTCCCTGTGAATTATGCAGTGAACTGTCTTAATGCCAGGGTTTACCTGTTTTGCGCGTGCGAGGAATCCACGGGTGCGCCCCGTCATTGACGCTGCACCGTCCGTGCAGATATGTGAGCAGCGCTGCCAGTTCAACGAGTGCTCCGTGAAAAAAGAGTCCACAACATTAAAAACATCCTCGCCGGTAGTTCTGGCCAGCATTGGCTTGCAGTTGGATAAAGGCACCGTTTTAATTGCATCTGCTGCCTTCTTGTCCAACATTGTTTCTGCTAGGATGGCAGCTGCTGGCACAATTAATTCCTCAGCAACTGAGTATGGTTTTTTCGATTTGGCTACAAGCAAAGATACCTCATATGAAGCAAGCAGGGAAGAACTGTTCATCTGTGTTGCCTCTTTTAGTGTGTCTTGACTTTTCCGAAATTCGGAAAGTTTTCTGTAAAAAAAGTCTGCAGATTTACCTACATATGAAGCATGTCTCGTTGTCAGATGTCGCTGTAAATGGGATGGTTTCATTGCGTGGTTAGACAGGACCTCACCACACAGAAAACATAATGGCTGTGGAGGCTCAGTCGTTGTCATGGTAAACCCAAACATTTTGTAACTGTCTTGATATTGACGTTCTTTTGGTCTGTCCTTTTTAATTCGCTTTTCTGGTGGGCTGGAATTTTCCTGTCTTGTGTCAGACCCGCTGGTAGATGGCCCATCATTTTTTTTAAGCCACCTGTCCATGATTGCTGCTCTCCCCTATGTGACAGTTCTCTGACTGAAATCAACGCGCTGTAAACATACTGGATTGAGTAAAATGGCGGCAAATCGCGGCAAAAATAAATTAGGTCATTTAAAATAATTTGTAATTTCAACCTTAATTCTGGTTTTAGTAATACTAAACAATAAAGCTAAAAAATAAATTTAGGATATTTAAAATATATATATTTTTAAATGGTTTTACGGACCCCCTGCAATTATGCCACGGACCACTTGGGGTCCGCGTACCCCCGGTTGAGAAACACTGCTCTAAACCATCAAGACTTTGCATCAAGATGCTCATTCCAGGCCAAGGAAATGCAAGTATCGTACATTTAAATGAATAGAACAGAGGTTTACTATAAGCTATAGACCCCGTTATAAACGGCGCTGATGGTTTGACTCAGGTGGTTAACTGACTTTTTTCATAACTTCATTCTCTGGTTTTCCTGATGGTATCATCCATCAAATCTCATTTGCCCTTTCCCCTGTATGAGTGATTGTGTGTTTGTTTGTTTGTCCATTTTGTTAGACTAGTTTGCGTTAGTGTTTAGTTAATAAAACTTTCGTGCAAAAATTACATGAGTTTCTGTTTCCACCTTAAAAATCAATGTCCCTTTACGATTCCAATTTTGCTACATGCTCTAATGCATTAATACTATATGAAAGTATTTTCTGTGGGTTTATATGAAATTATGCTAAATGTTTGCTGGATGAACAGATTAGTTGATGGCAATTTAATTCTGCTACAGTTACTACTGTCAGCTCATATAAATAATTGTAATTAATCATAATTAACTGTAATTATTTATATACATTTCCCTTTTGAGCTTAATTTACTACGATGATAAACATATTCCGGGACATGCTCAAGGACACCAATTCACCTCCAGAGTTTGGTCTGCCTTCTTTCAGCATCTTAACATTAACGTCAGTCTTCAGGTTCCTCAGGTAATACTGTCATCAACATCAATCAGACTGGAGCAGATATTTCTTCTGGGCAGAATATGCACAAAACTCACTTGTGAAACCAGCCACCGGCATAACCCTGTTCAAATGCATTCTGGGTTTTCAACCACCATTGTTTCCCTGGTCTGGCGAACCCACCAACCAACCCAAAATCACGGACTGGTTGCAACCCAGCAAGGAGGTCTGTGATTAAGCTCATACTCCCCTACTTAATGCTGTCAGACGACACCCCGGACCAATGTGATGGCTTTCAACCAAGGATCTCTGCCTCTGACTACCATGTAGAAAGCTCAGCCCCAGGTATGTGGGTCCCTTAAAAATTTCTAGACAAATAACTCCAGTATAATTTCGTTTAGAACTGCCCTCTAATTATCGCATCTCTCCTACTATCCATGTTTCACTACTGAAAACTTCTTGTGGTCCGAGAGGAGAGCTGGAGGAGGGAACCAGGCCATAGACCCCCCGCCTATCCTAGTTGATGGCGAGAAGGCATATCAAGTGCACGAGTTGCTAAATTCCAGACACCGGAGCAGTACCCTTTAGTATTTAGTCGATTGGGAGGGATATGGCCCTGAGAAAAAAGATCCTGGGTCAGCTCTAAGGATATCCTTGACCCCACTCTTACGGAAGAGTTTCACAGGTCACATCCAGAGAAGCTGGCACCCCGACCTCATGGAAGACCCCAGTGTCAACCACTTCCTTGCATCAGGAACCACTTGCAGGGGAGGTGCTCTGTTACAGAGGAGGTTCCCGTAACGCCTCCTCACCACCAGAGGGAACCGTCCTCTGGATATAAACGAACTCTGATTCGGACTCCATTTCCCATCATCTCTCAAACCTGATTCTGATCACTCACACCACACTTGACTACAATCACACCTCATCACTCTCCACACCTGCACCTCATTTACACGCCAACACACATACAAGCAGTCACTAAATGCGCAGTCACTGCGAAGTCTTGATTTGCCCCGGCTGTCTTTTCTGAGCAGTATTACACTTGTTTGTTTTCTAGTGTATTGACCTTCGACTGTTTCTCGATTCCCTGATTGTTCTCTGCCAGCCCCGACTCGGATTGCCTAACTCTGTCTGTCTGCTGCCTGCCCTGATCTCTTGCCTGGTTATGGTTCTATCTATGCCTTGTCTCCATTGTTCTGCCTTGCCGGTATCTGACCTGTATTGTCTGACTATTCTCAATAAAGCTGCATATGGATCTAATGACTTCTGATGTGTCACAACAGTAACGCACATGATATCTGTCACAGCATATAATGACTATTAAAAAATTACAAATTATATATAATTTCATTTCAAATAAAGGGAAATTAATAGTGAATTTAATCCAAGCAGCTCTTAAAGACCTTAGAATAGTTCTGCATCCTTCTGAAGGCACTTGTTTTTGTGGTGTTGCTTCGAACATTTAAACATGTTAATTACAAAAACAAAAAGAAAATATCAACAGTGATTGATCAGCCTCTAGCAACAGTAGATCAATATATATATATATATATATATATATATATATATATATATTTTTTTTTTACAACAAAGTTTACAACAAAGTATACGCTTACTTTTTACAGTCTAAAAACATTGTGTTGAAAAGAGTTACTTCATTCATTAGAAATAATATGATATCAACTTCTCATTAAAAATATATAAGAAAAGAGATAAAAGATAGACATGTAAAAAAAAACAGAAAATAGTTTCACATTATGAAAAACTCATACATTTTCTAAACAATAATAAAATGGATATATTCTATTCTTTAATATATTTAACTTACAGTAATGTCCTAAATGTGGTACAGTTTGAGGTACTTGTTAGTTAAGCTACGGTAGAGTAAGTATTAGAACTGAACCACTCAAATGGGAAATTTCCATAAAGTGCCAAGCTGAATAACAACTACATGCTGCAACTGCTACGGTGTAAATATAAGTAAACCACAAGGTTACAAAAATTATTAGCTATGCACTTGTTACCAGCAGTGTAAAGTCATACGGTGTAATTGTGCAGTGTTAGAACAACAGGAAGCAGCTTCGTGGTCTGAGATAACAATAGAGATTTTAAATGTTCACATTTGTGTAGTAAAAATTAATTATGTGCCCAACACTTATGTTGTATGATTATGTAATCAGTCATAGCAAGCACATTGAAGACATCTATTATGTGTGTGTGAATAGTTACATAAACATTCAAAATTAATAAATCTACTCAAAGACTCCGCTTTGATGAAAGATTTTAAGAGCCGTAAGTGCAGGTAAGAGGACTGAAACAGTGAAACAGAAGGGAAAAGATGTTTGTGACCCATTAGAGGTTCCTAGGGTTGGGTTGGTTGCTGCACTTGTAGTTGAACTTGTGGAGTTTGTGGCTTTTAAAGGGAAAGAACCCACAACAGATGTCAGGAATGGGACAAAGCTGGAGGTTTTAGTAAAGACCTGGACATCTGGAGCACGAGCAGAGCGGGATGAGGTGCTGTTGGTCAGTGTTGGTATGGTCAAAACAGCAGCATGGATCCACGACTGACCCAGCTTACACATCAGCGGACCGCCCTGATCACCCTGAGAGAGAAAGAGACAACTCTTTACTGAATGGTACAAAATCGTGTTATTTGTCACTTTAAGTCTTTGCAGACAAACATTATAATTTTAATGAAAAGATATGGTATATGGAAAATATCAGGGTTATTACAGTATAATTTGACAAGAACGTATACTGCTGTTTAAAAGTTTGCTTAAAGCCTTTTGTATAATGCATTATAAAGGGTTATTAAAGGGTGTAAGGCATTATAATTATTTATAATGTGCATTGTTATATCTCGTTGTAAATAACTACAACCAAAATTATAATGCATAGAGTAAAAATAAATTAATAAGTGTTATAATCTATTAACTGTGGTTACAGTTATTCATGAGACTGTACAAAGCATTATAATTTGCATTACTAGACATAATTAATTCAATAAAACTACTTTTAGAATTAGAGTTCACTTCTAAAAAACAGTCAGTTTCATGTTTTTTTGATTGTGCCTTCCAATTAATCCCAATCAAACTGCAGTTGGGTTATTTTGATTAAGTAAAAATAACTAAAAAAGAACTAACACAATAAAAACATGATGACATAAAAAAAAAAAATTTCTGAAAGTTATGTTATTACAAATAAATTATTTAAATGGTTGTATACATTATTTGAAAATATGTTAAGGTAAGGTTAGAGAGTGAAAAGGTTAGTCAGTTTGTGTGTGTTCACTGCTGTGTGTGTGTGCACTTTGGATGGGTTAAATGCAGAGCACGAATTCTGAGTATGGGTCACCATACTTGGCTGAATGTCACTTCACTTCACTTGTTCCATTCATTTAATTTTTTAATTCAATATGAATTTTAGTTTCAGCATCTATTATTGTTACTCATAAATATATTCTTTTAATTGTTAATTAATTTGTTCATAATGCATCAGCTAATGTTCATTTACACAACTTGAAATGTATTAGAAGTATATATAGAAATGAACATTAACCTAGCTTGATAAATGCTCTAAAAACATTATTAATTTTAGTTAATGCTAGCCAATGTAGCCTACTAATAGTGAATTAAACCTTATTGAAAATACACTTCCTTCCCAGAAGCCTCGGTTTACTCGTATTTAAAAACTAATTTTATTATCTGGAAGTACTTTTATTACAAAAAATAATGCAAATTGTTGTTTTGTTTTTAAACAGAATGAACTTGCCTGCTGTAAGTTCAAGGAGCTTGTACAAATACTGTTGTCTGAGGATGAGTTTCCACAACTCACAACAGAGGTCTGGTAATCCTGAAGAGTTTGAAACACTATAAAAGGAAGAAAACAAATTCAAATTAGGAAGAAACATGAAATAATTATAAAAAAACGTATATAAACCTCTTTAGCAGTTAACATAGTGTTTAAAGCATTCACACCTCCTCCTGCTCCTGAGCCCCATCCTGCCACCCAGCACTGAGTGTTAGCGCTGAAGGTATTGCCTCCTATGTCCACACATATAGGCTGAATGAAATTTGTGAGGTTTGGTGCGACAGCCAGCTGCAAGACTGCAACGTTGTCACCTGTACCATTGCTGAGTGTGAGATTGGCCACTTTTATAGAGACCTCATTGGGATTGGAGCCGTTCTGATTCAGACGGCCCAGGATCACAGTCCAGTCAGAGGCATTGGTGGATCTGAACAAAATAGGACTCTGTTGAATCAGATAATTTTGATTTCTCATCACATGTTTTTGTTTATGGTGTTTTAGTGGCATTACCTGGTAAAGCAGCTGGCAGAGCTCATGACAAAGTGTTGAGCAATCAGCGTTCCTCCACAAACATGACTGCCGTTAAATTGCAGGCTTGCCATCCAAGGCCAAACACCGGAAGAGGCGAGGGAGCTGTTTCCTCCAACGCGGGTGTTCAGTTTGGCACTTCCACACACTACAGCTGCAGTAACAAAGAGAAAGGGAATGAATTGCGGATTTTATGAGTGAAATATTTAGTTTTCATACACTGAAACAAATTATTTTAATTTGCTAGTAAATTTCTGATAGAGCATTTAGACATGGAAACAGTGACATGTGATGTCAGACTTAACAAGTTCTTAAATTTAACATTTAGAAACTAAATTACTTTTTTAGTTGATAAATTAATAGCTCAATAAATATGCCTCACGATTCAGAGAGGAAGTCAATTAAGGGCTTTTAAAGGGTCATGAAACCCCCCATTTCAGCACAGGTAAGTTCTCACCACGGTTTTAAAAAATGCTAAAAAAGTGGGCGTGGTGTGCAGCGGACCGGGGGAGGGGGAAGAGGGGAAACAGACAGCACACAAAGCTTTGCGTTCAGAAAGTTTCATTTCGCTCCCATCGAGCTAAAAGCACAAATAAATGCACAGCCATTTGCACTCTGCATCGAAAACATATTACACTTACATTCAGTCATTTAGCAGATGCTTTTATTCAAATCTTGAATAGACACCGACGCGTCATCAATGTACTATAGTCCATTGCCACGTCAAAAATCGTGACGTCAACACAATGTAGATTCTAAATCCAGAAGATGAAAATAGAGCAAAAAAGCCTAAAATTAACCAATTTTCTCCAACAGTTAAAATTGGCGGATGCTAACATTGTCTTCTATGATGTGCAACACAAACACCTCTGCTAAAATCTTAGAATAAGTAGTCTGGGGTTTCATGACCATTTAATGATTGAGTCTGACTCAAGTCACAAGCTTGATGGTTTATCATGAGTTGATTTGACTGACTCTGTAAAAAGAAACAGCTCATAAGATTATTTTATGTTCATTGATGTGTTTAGGAAACACTGTCGCAGGCTCTAACTGTTGCCAAAATTCTTTTTTCTTTCACCTAGATTGAAAATGACACTAGGAATTTACTTCACCAGTAATATTAATGCGTGTTTACTTAAGTAAAAGCAGCATTTTCTTTTGAAATCAACACATTTAAGATCTAGGACATGTAGCTAAATGGACAACGTGTATGCATGGTTTATTGGGAATGTTATTGGACTTGAAGGAATCTTACGTGCAACGGTTGTAGTTGTTGTAGTGGCGACAGTGGTTGTGGGAATTGCAGGCACACCACTACAGCTAATTGCCAGATCACCATCTGTACCATTGGAGGTGAATGTAACAAAGCCCGGCTGGCTAGTAGTGATCTTCTCATTGATCCAGCTCTGGTACTTAGACACTCGGGCATACACACCAGGAAAGTTAGCTAAAGCACAATCTCTGCCGAAGCTCACAACTCCAGACTGGACCCAGATCGAGCCCTGCTTGCTGACCATAGGACCACCAGAGTCACCCTGTAGGATGACGAACGGGTTAGTGACATAACCTACATATTCCAGTGGTACTTCACAGGTGTAATATGTAATATGAAAGAATAATAGAAAGATCACATTCAATTATTTAATTTCACTAATTTTGTCTTTATATCACACTGCTTTCCAGACAACATAAATAGCTGTTTTATGAAACAAAAAAAAAGCTTTATATTTGAGATCCCTTGTCATTAAAAAGTTAGAAACTCACCACTCCTTGATTGTGGTACAATGTGAGGGAAATTTTTAAACTAGGACAAATGCGTTTAATGCATAAAACAGATCCTTTACTATATTTTACTTATGTATACGCTGTAAATTACTGAGTCATTGACTGTGCAGACAATATCTCAGATTTCTGAGTTTTGCAGTGTTTTGAAAGCGGCTCACTACGTTGAAATCGAAGTTCATGAGACAACCATTCCTTAATATTGCTATTTTCACTAGAGAATATTTGCAGCCCAGTAAAACTATGAAATAACCAAAATGAATGTACAGGAGTTGTTACCTGACAAGAGTCTTTCCCTCCCTCTATTAGTCCGGCACATATCATGTTGTCAGTGATTGTTGAGACTCCATAAAGACACTTACACTGCCTGTTTCCAACAACAGGCACTTGCACTTCCTGTAGAGTTTGCGGTGAAGGCAGGGAAACTGTGAAAGGCATTAAATTATCAAATGTGCATCAGCACTGCGATAATATTGTCAATCAAGGTTTGCAAAAGTAAAAAGCTTACCGTCTGTCCTAATGTCTCCCCATCCAGTGACCCAGCTCACAGTGCGGTTGAAGAATGTACTGCTTGATGAAGCCAGACAGACTGGTTTGATATAGTCAGTAAATGTCACCGGTGAAGACAGATGCAGAAGAGTGATGTCGTTGTCATGAGTGCTGCTAATGTAGCCTGGATGTTTTATGATTTCAGAGACACTGCTGGACACTTCGTTTGGATTTGTTCCTACCTGTGTCTGTCGGCCCAGGTACACAGTTAGGCCACTGGTTAGGCCACTGGGTGAAGTACTAGAACATGGTGGGAGAACAAATGTTAAGCTTTCGCCACATCCACTGAATGACAAGTATTATTTTTTTTATTAATGAAAGGTCTGTTCTATGATAGTTACTTGTCAAAGCAGTGAGCTGCAGTCAGAACCCATTCTTTGTTGATGAGTGATCCACCACAGAAATGGCGACTGCTCCTGTGAAGGCTGACCTGCCACGGCCAAGCACCAGCCACTGCACTCTGTCCTCCAACGATCCTTGTGTTGAGAGATGCTCTGCCACACACTGACAATGACAATAGCAAATCAAACAGTTGGACATAGCAATATTTTCATTTGGGTATTTAAATTATGTGGTGAAAAACTAGTTACCATCCAGTTGTGCGTCACATCCTAGAAAACAAGAAACAAGTTCAGTTACCTATTACTGAACCTATATATAACCTATACTGTATATTCAATATAAAACCTTTTTCTATAAAATAAATAAATAGTAATGTTAGTCAAAATAATACATGCTAAAATACAGTTTTAAGGTTTTTAAAAAAAACTTCAGCAAGGCTGCATTTATTTGATCAATAATCCACATTATACTGCATGAATCATACTGTATGAAAATACAGTAAAAGCAGCAATATTGTGAAATATTACAATTGAATCATTTTCTATTGTAATGCAATTTATAATTGTATATTTAATGTCAAAGCTGAATTGTAAGCATCATTATTCCAGTCTTCAGTGTCACATGATCCTTCAGAAATTATTCTAATATGCTCATTTGCTGCTCAATGAACATTTCTTCTTATTATGATTAATGTTCATAACAATTGTGCTGCTTAATTCCTTGTGGAAACACTACAATTGAAAAGTTTGGTGCAAGTGAGATGCAAAAAAAAAAAAAAAAAAAAAAAAAAAAAAAAAAGCAAGGGTTCATAATCAAAGGGAAAGTAAAGACATTTATAACATTCAAATAAATTCTGTTCCTTTATACTTTCTATACACTGAGGAATCCTGAAAAAAATTATCACGATTTCCACAAACATATCAGGCAGAAAAAATAATTTCAACAATGATATTAATATGAACCATTATTAATAAATGACCACCAATAGTAACTTAGCAGTAAATTTTTTTTTATATTAGACTGATTTCTGAAATGATCATGTGACCCTGAAGAGTGGAGTAATGATACTGAAGGTTCAGTATAATATATATTAAATTTTAAAATACTTTCAAACACAAAACAGTAACATTAATATTTCACAATAATGGTGTCTTTAATTGCTCCAAACTTTTGACTGGTACAGTAGTATAAAAAATATTTATCCTTTAGGATTATTTATCCAATAAAAGAGCTTACCTCTCATTAGAAGAGCGATGGAAAATGCTACACTGAGTATATGGATCATCTTCCTTGTCATCTTCATCTCAACACAGCTCAGATACCTGCACCTCCACCTGCTCTTAAATACTTCGGTTAACCTGTTTCCCACACACCCACACACTCTCTCAACGCATTAAAACAAGAAACGCCCCTGACTCTTTCAGTCTGTAAACTCTTTCAGTGTTCATTCGTCTTACTTATTGAGCAACCTGCAGGTCTCAGTGAGATAAGGGACAGGCTGGTGACTCTTAGTCATGCATAATTCTCACCTGTGCAAACTCAGAAATCTGAAACTGGTTAAAAATGTGTTAAAATAAGGTGCTCATATATTGGTTGTGCTTTAATTTTACTTTGTGTAGATTGACTAAGGATGCTCGAGATGCTTTTAGTGTTTCTGTCAGATTTTAAAACATGCAACATTAGCAGCTCTATTCGTTGGTGAAACTGTGTTTGCGTAAGATTCCTTGAATTCCCAACCTGGTCTCAAGATAAACCTAACTATGAGGTGGAATTTCTGGTTGAATTTGTTCAGCGTCATTCATATGGAAACAGAACATTTTGGGGCGAAAAAGCAGCCCTAAATATAACACCAATTAATGGCCGATTCGGCAAAATGTAAAAAATTTACCAATTGCCATGAGGATGTATTGCAATTGCCTGAAAACCTAC
The DNA here is from genome assembly GCF_963082965.1 of Carassius carassius. Taxonomy (NCBI): domain Eukaryota; kingdom Metazoa; phylum Chordata; class Actinopteri; order Cypriniformes; family Cyprinidae; genus Carassius; species Carassius carassius. The sequence continues at coordinate 37,199,537 of NC_081755.1, read as the reverse complement.
AATTGTGTTCCTTTTCTATTATAACCTTCTTTCAGTGAAACTGCAGAGATGAATAAGCTTAAAGTAAAATTTCAGTGACCTACAAATGTCAACCCTAAAAGATCATTTAGCTGTTACAGAAAAAAGAAGTTGTCCCTCATTCCTCTGCAAAGAAATATTCTTCTGACTGCATGATCTAATTACAATAGCATTTTTTTCCAACAAAAGAGTGAGTCATGTACAGCCGGAATCACCTGGCACATAGCCGGAGTAAACAAGTTGAATGCTTCTGGTAAAACAAGCGAAATCCATAAATAGCCACAAGCTAATTTTGATGTAATAAAGAAACCATTTACTAATATATTTTAGGACACATTTTTATCTCATTTTGCATGATTTGTTTTATTACAAACATAATAAAAATAGGGCTACAACAACTAATCAATCAAATTGATTATTATGGATAATGAAAATCATCGACAACGATTCTCATTATCGACTAGTCAGATCTGCCCACAGTGCACAAACAACTGCAGCCGGTCACATCAAATCACAGCACTGAATAAAGCATTTATATAGACAAAATTCATCTACAAATACTGGAGGAAGAAAAGAAAGAAAAGTACTTGATCCAAGCTGCCATATATATGATAAATCTATATATGATAAATAAAACTATGCCATGGTATAACAGTAATTCTCACTCTCTCAAGAAAGAAACTCGTAGACTTGAACGCAAATGGAGAAAAATTAACTTGGAAGTTTTTAGAATTGCATGAAAAAACAGTATGTCCAGCTATAGATAGGCCCTAAAAACTGCCAGGGCCGAGCATATTCACAAACTCATTAAAAAAACTACCAAAACAATCCAAGGTTTTTATTTAGCACAGTGGCTAAATTAACAAATAACCAGACTCTTATTAAGAAACCACAACTAGATCCTAGTGAACTGGCAAATTATAGACCCATTTAAAATCTTCCATTTATGTCTAAAATTTTAGAAAATGTTGTGTCTGCTCAATTGAGCTCCTTCCTGCAAAAAAATGATCTGTATGAAGAATTTCATTTTTCAGGTTTCAGGCCCCACCATAGCACAGAAACTGCACTTGATAAAATTACAAATGACTTGCTTCTTTCGTCAGATCAAGGCTGCATCTCATTGCTAGTTTGACATGATCCTAGTGCGTTCGACACCATAGATCATGACATACTAATAGATCGATGACAAAATGATACAGGTATTCAAGGGCAGGCTCTCAGATGGTTTAGATCCTACCTGTCCGATCGCTACCATTTTGTTTATTTAAAATGTTAAGTCATCTCATTTATCACCAGTAAAATATGGAGTGCCACAAGGATCTGTCCTAGGTCCTCTTCTATTTTCAATATACATGTCGCCAGTTGGATTAGTTTCCACTGTTATGCTGATGATACTCAACTATATATCTCAATGAGACCAGATGAAACTTCTAAATTATCTAAGAGTGTGTTAAAAATGTAAATGACCAACAATTTTCTTCTATTAAATACGGATAAGACAGAGATTTTACTTATTGGACCAAAAAACAGTACACAGAATCTAGTAGACTACTGTTTGCAACTAGATGGATGTACTGTTACTTCGTCTACAGTCAAAAATCTGGGTGTTATATTAGACAGCAATTTGTCTTTTGAAAACCATATTTCCCATGTTATTAAAACAGCATTTTTCCATCTTAGAAACTGTAATGATAAACGTTCGTATGGCAGAGAAGGAAGGAGACCAGAGTCGGCGTACTGAGGCTCGTGGGAACTTTATTATACTGATCAAAAGAACGGAAAACAAAGTCGCGCCACATGCGCATAAATCATAACATTGATACTTTCAGGCTCTCGCTTTCTGTCGGTCGCTTCCTCCCACGAGTCCTCAGGTCTCTCTTTTGTCTCTGGTTCCCAGCTGGCTTAAATACTGCTTCCCCACGCCAATCACTGCAATGAGAAGCAGGTGTCACTTGTCTCTCACTTAACTCACTTACCACCGCTGATCTCCTCACTCTCTCTCCCGTCGCAGACCTCGCTAAACCACACCTCCCCTGCCACATACCCCCACCGCCCGACTCAGGCCGGGGAGCCATCCGGCCTGCAGCCCCCCCCCCCCCATTCCTGGAGAGGAAGTCGGCCACAGCCATCTGCGCCCCCGGCCTGTGAATCACCTTGAACTTAAATGGCTGTAAAGCTAGATACCAACGGGTGATTCGCGCGTTGGTATCCTTCATGCGGTGGAGCCACTGGAGGGGCGCGTGGTCCGAGCAGAGGGTGAACTCCCGGCCCAGGAGGTAGTAACGAAGGGTGAGGACCGCCCACCTGATGGCCAAACACTCCTTTTCTATGGTGCTGTACTTAGCCTCTCTCTTAGAGAGCTTCCGGCTAATGTACAGCACCGGGCGATCCTCCCCCCCCACCTCCTGGGACAGGACCGCGCCCAGCCCCCTGTCCGACGCGTCAGTCTGCAACAAAAAGGGGAGAGAAAAGTTAGGAGAGTGCAGGAGCGGTCCACCACACAGGGCAGCCTTAACTCGGGTAAAGGCCTGTTGGCACCGCTCCGTCCATTGGACCGTATCTGGTACCTCCTTTTTAGTGAGGTCAGTCAGGGGGCTAGTGAGGTCCGAATAACCAGGAATAAATCTCCTATAATATCCCGCCAGCCCCAGGAACTGCCTCACCTCCTTTTTGGTCTTGGGTCTGGGGCAAGTCGCAATTGCTGCCGTCTTGTCAATTTGGGGACGCACTTGCCCGTGACCCAAGTGGAAGCCCAGATACCTTACCTCCACCCGCCCAACCGCGCACTTCTTCGGGTTGGCCGTTAGCCCCGCCCGTCTCAGCGCCTCGAGGACAGCCCTCACATGCTCCATATGCCGCCGCCAGTCGCCACTATAAATGATAATATCATCCAGGTAGGCGGCGGCATATGCAGCATGCGGGCGCAGCACTCGATCCATGAGACGCTGGAACGTAGCGGGGGCCCCGAACAAGCCGAACGGAAGGGTCACAAATTGGTGTAAACCAAACGGCGTGGTGAAGGCTGTTTTTTCTCTAGACATGGGAGATAAGGGGATCTGCCAATATCCTTTTGTCAAGTCCAATGTCGAATAAAAGCGAGCCGTACCTAACCGATCGAGCAACTCGTCAATCCGTGGCATTGGATAAGCATCAAATTTTGACACTGCGTTCACCCTGCGATAGTCCACACAAAATCACACCGAGCCGTCCGTTTTAGGGACCAAAACAATCGGGCTCGCCCAATCACTGTGGGACTCCTCGATTACTCCTAACCCCAGCATCGCCTCTAATTCTGTCTGAACCACTTTTTTCTTGTGTTCAGGTAGTCTATATGGCCGGCTGCGAACCACCACGCCCGGCTCTGTCTCAATATGGTGCTGAATCAGATTAGTACGACCAGGTAGAGGCGAAAACACGTCTGCAAATTCGGACTGTAACTGTCCAATGTCAGTGAGCTGCGAGGGCGAGAGGTGATCTCCTCCTGGGGCCAGGGCGAGGGATTTTTCTTTAATGATCGCCTCTGGCCCGAGATCCTCCTCTCCGCTCACTGCCGTCGCTAGCAACACTGACTCCTCTTCGCTCCATTTTTTAAGGAGGTTGAGGTGGTAAATTTGCCTGGAGTCGCCTCTGTCTGTTCGTACTACTTCATAATTGAGATCGCCTATTCGCTGTGTGACCTCAAAGGGTCCTTGCCACTTTGATAATAATTTGGAGCTGGAGGTTGGCAGTAATACGAGCACTTTATCTCCCGGTGCAAATTCTCGGAGCTTAGTTCCCCTGTTATACAGCTGACTTTGTCTGCCCTGGGCCTGAAGCAAATTCTCCATTGAGAGCCGCCCCAGTGTATGGAGTTTTGCTCTCAGGTCCATGACATACTGAATTTCATTTTTGCTATCCGAATGTCCGTCCTCCCAAGTTTCTTTCAGGACGTCCAGCACCCCGCGGGGCTGGCGTCCGTAAAGAAGCTTGAAGGGGGAAAACCCCGTGGAGGCTTGGGGGACCTCGCGCACAGCGAATAAGAGGGGCTCTAGCCATCTATCCCAATTTTTCGCGTCTTCTTGTACGAATTTACGAATCATTGTTTTCAAAGTGCGATTAAATCATTCGACCAGTCCGTCTGTCTGTGGGTGATAGACGCTGGTCCGTACCGCTTTAATGCCCAATAATTCGTATAATTCGCGAACGTGCGTGACATAAACGCGGTGCCTTGGTCCGTGAGAATCTCTTTTGGGATTCCCACGCGGGAGATTAAACGAAACAGGGCGTCCGCCACACTCTTCGCCGAGATATTGCGGAGCGCCACTGCTTCGAGATATCGTGTTGCATAGTCCACTATGACTAACGCAAAACGATGTCCCCGTGCGGATCGTTCTAATGGCCCGATGAGGTCCATACCAATTCGTTCGAAGGGGACCTGCACTAGAGGTAGAGGGCGCAACGGCGCTTTTGGGGTGGCCGGTGGGTTCACCAACTGACATTCCCGACACGACGCGCACCATCTGCGGACGTTCTCGTGAATGCCCGGCCAAAAAAATCGGGTCATTAGACGATTTAGCGTGGCTGTCATACCTAAATGCCCCGCAATTGGATTGCAATGTGCCGCCTGGAAAAGCATTTCCCGACGGCTCTTAGGTACTAATAATTGGGCCGTATCTTCCTTTGTCTGAGCGTCATGGGTCACTCGATACAACCGGTCCTTAATAACGGCAAAATACGGATAAGAGAGCGCGCGGTCAGGATGGAGGACCTGCCCATCGATGGAACGGACCTGCTCGAATGCATGTTTAAGGGTCTCATCCTGGGACTGCTCCAGGGGAAAGTCATCGCGACTGGAAAGGTTTAGCCTCGCCAACTCGCTCTGTTCCCCTGAAGCTACCACACTGGGTCCGGGTACAGATTCTCCCACCTGAGCGCACGCCCCGCCAACCGGGCCTCTCTTTTTCCCAGAGGCATCCACTGTTAAACACCCCAACAATTGTTCAAAAGCTGGCCAATTGGTACCCCAAGATTAGTGGATGCCGGAGGCGCGGACTAACGGCCACCTCCACATAATGCTTTTGTCCCCTAAATTTGATGCCTATGGTTTTTATGGGGTATTCCACTATATCCCCGTGCACACACCTCACCTTAACCACGCGGCCCGTATCCAATGCCCCGGATTGTATCAGGCTTTGATGGATGGAGGTCTGGTTACAACCTGAATCCACCAAAGCCTGATAGGTACCCCCCTTAATACTCACGGGTATTTGGTACAACCCGGCTTGAATTACGTAGTAATTCAGTCAAGAGCAGTGAGTGATTTTCTTAATTTAATTTTCTTGGATTAACATTACAGCAGCTAGTAGCTAAATAAGGTACGGTCACTTTAAGAGACAATGAGTGCATCCAATATAATATACATCCGATTTTTTTCTCAACTGTTTACTTTCACTTAAAGGAATAGTTCGCCTAAAAATGATATTCAAGCCATGATTTACTCACCCTCAAGCCATTCGAGATGCATATGTCAATCTTTTTTCAGACGAACACATTTTCAGTTATTTTAGAAAATGTTTTAGATCTTTCAGTGGTTATAATGTGTAGCTATGGGGCTCACCTCTTTGAAGTTCCGAAATGTGCATGCATCCTTCTCAAAAGTAATCCATCCGGCTCCAGGGGGGTAAACGAAGGCCTTTTGATGGTAATCCGTGCGGTTTTGTCGTAAAAATATACATATTTTAAACTTTATAAACGAAAATATCTGGCTTCCGGCCACGGTCGACGCGCGTTCATGGGAGAAGGATGTCGGAGTATGACGTATGGCGTATCGTAGGAAGTGTCGTGACGTAGAACGAACGCGAATGAATGGAGGGAACAAGATGGCGGGCTAAGCACATGGACATTTCTCCGCTCTCCAGCAAATCTTGAGATTTATGTTAACATTCAACTTTAAAACATCCTAATTGTTGCGTATAAGCGAGTATTGGACTATGTCAGCAAAAAAAGCTTCCAATCACCCTAAAATAGTCATCCCTGGACAAAAAGGGATGACTGTAAAAACTGCTCTTGCCGAGCACGAATACGTCATGGAAGTTGACCACGTCGATAGCAAAGAGAAACGCAAAGAATCTTCCTCCTTGCAGAACACTCCAACCAAAGCCCCGGCTAAGAAACAGAAGGGAGACGAAACCCCTGAGATTTCCAACGTCGCTCTCCTGGAAACCATAGTTGCCAGATTCGATCTACAAGACGGGAAGCTGAGCAGCATTGAACATAAGATTACTGAGAACAGTCTAATGATCGTCAACCTGACAAAAGCTGTGGAATTCAACGCGGCGGAAATAAAGGACTGTAAAACTAAAATAAACCTGTTCGAAAAACAACTCGCCTCTGTTGTCACATCGCACGCAGATTTGGTAAGCCGCACGTCGGAGCTCGAACGCTACAAAAGACGATGGAATCTTCGAGTAATCGGAATGAAAGAAATTGCAGGCGAAGATATCCGAAGAGAAGTCGTCTCACTGTTAGCTGAAATTGCTCCTCACCTGCAGCACAAACTTGAAGACATCGTGGATTCAGTTCACCGCGTAGGCTCCAAAACGAAGGATAAATCCAGGCAGGTGATTATTCAGTTCTGCATGCGGAAACACAGAGACGAGTTCTGGCGATCCACCAAAGTTTCGGATGTCTGCAAACTAAGGGGAATAAAGTTCAGCGAAGATTTATCAAAGGAAGATCGAGAAGCCCGCGCTGCACTTTGGCCGAGGATCAGTGAGGCTAGAGCTGCAGGGAAGAAAGCCTATTACCGAGGTCCTTATGGCTACATAGAGGGCACCCGGATTGTCTAGGACGGTTGATTTCAACAACCTCGTGCACATTCGTTTACCTCAAGTGTTGGCATGAGGTGTAAGTGGGATGTTTTGTTATGTCCTTGCTGTTGAGCGAGATTTTGTTACAGTGCTCTGTTTGAGAGATATCTTATTTTGTGTTCATTAGAGCACGGTTACATATTTTTCATTTGATTGTTTATCCTATTTTACGTATTTATTTTATTTTTTATTTGTTTCCTGTTGGTTAAATGTTCTCAGTGAAATCAGCTTTTTCCTGTATTTCTTTAAATGCAAGGGGTCTTCGTAACTCTGTTAAAAGAAAAGCTTTCTTTCTTTTTTGCAAAAGCAAAAACTCACACTGTGTATTTTTGCAAGAAACACATTCCAACCTTGATGACGTGAAGTTCTGGACGAGTCAGTGGGGGGACAAAATCATCTTCAGCCATGCTTCTACACATTCTGCAGGAGTGGCAATACTGTTCAACAACCTACCAGGCAAAATTATAAAGGTAGAGACAGATTCAAATGGCCATTGGGCTTCAGTTGTTATAAACATTAATGACGTTTTGTTTATTTTATTCAATGTGTATGGCTACAACAGTGCTCCCCTGAATAACAAATTACTCACTGAAATTTCTGATTCTCTATTTGAGTTGAAACTTGTGTACCCAACTGATAATATTATTATAGGAGGAGATTTCAACATGGTTATGGATGAAGCGTTAGATCGTTTTCCGCCCAAATTTAATACCTCTCACCCTAATGTTACCCTTTTTAATTTTTGTTTGAATAATAATGTAGTGGATGCTTGGAGAGCTGTGAATCCAAATCTTAAACAATTTTCCTGGTTCAGAGATAATGGGACTTCCAAATCGAGAATTGATTATTGGTTAACCTCAAATAACCTAATCGACTTTATCAAAGATATTTCAATATCTGCAGCTCCTCTAACTGATCACTGTTGTATCTCTATATCATTCAACTCGGGCAAAAGAGAAACACATAACAAGGGTTATTGGAAATTCAATGCTGATTTATTAAAACACCAAAATTTTTGCTCACAAATTAAATCTGTAATTAATGATATAGCATTGCATAAGGACCTAATCTCATTCATAAGTAAATGGGAATATTTAAAACACAAGATTCGGGAATTTTCTATACAATTTAGTAAAAATTTAAGTAAGGCCAGAACACAAATGGAGTTAGAATTAACAAGAGAACTAAACAATTTATGTAATAAAAGTGAAATGGACAATGAAGCTAAATTACAAATTTTATCCTTGCAATCCAAAATTGATGATTTATATATTCAAAAAGCTAAAGGAGCATATGTAAGATCTAGGGCAAGATGGATAGAGAAAGGGGAAAAAAGTAATAATTATTTTTGCAGACTTGAAAAAAGGCGACAGGAGAAAAATGCCATAAATTCTCTTTATGTGAACGGTGTTATAAGTACCTGCCCTAAAATGATTTCCTCAGAGATTTTTCAATTCTATAGTTCTTTATATAGCTCTCTTTTTTCTGTATCAGACTGTAATATTCTCTTTGATAATATACACACTAGCATACCGCAGTTAGACCAGGAGTTTAAAGACTTGTGTGAGGCTGAAATCAAGATAGAGGAATTAGATAAAGCAATAAATAAATTATCTTCAGGAAAATCTCCAGGCCCTGATGGCCTTACTTCCGAATTTTATAAATTCTTTAGGGAAGATTTGAGGGAACTATTATTTCAAGCCTTTCTCGAATGTATCCAAAATAATTCACTATCTTCAACCATGAAACAAGGTCTAATTACTCTTATCCCCAAACCGGGTAAAGATGCACGACATATAGATAATCTTCGCCCCATCACTTTACTCAACTGTGATTATAAAATTCTAGCACATATATTTTCAAGTAGGCTCAAGAAAAATATAAATCAAATAATTAGTGAATCACAGTCTGGTTTTATAAAAGGTAGGTCAATACATAATAACATCAGATTGGTTTTAGATATTTTAGATTATTGTGAATATATTGAGGATGATGGCTATATTCTCTTTTTAGATTTTAAAAAGGCATTTGACACGATCGAACATAATTTCATATTTAACTCCCTCGAAAAATTTGGTTTTGGCATGAAATTTATTTCTTTCATAAAAATGTTATATAAGGACATCAATAGTTCTATATCCCTTTCATTTGGAACATCCCAGAGATTCAATATTTCACGAGGAATAAGACAAGGATGTCCCATTTCCCCTTTTCTATTTATCTTGGCAGTAGAAATGCTTGCTATCTTGATAGATAAAAATAGCAACTTTGATAGACTCAGTGTATTTGGAAGACAAATTGGTATAAGTCAATTAGCTGATGATACAGTGATCTTTTTAAAGGACCAATTTCAGATTAATAAAGCCATTCAACTAGTTAATCTATTTTCCAAAGCATCGGGCCTACACTTAAATTTGAACAAGTGTGAGTTACTTGCAATTCATGGCAGCGAATTAGGCTCTTTATGTAACATACCCATAAAAACATGTGTAAAATATTTGGGGATAACTATTACTAGAGATAGCAATCAAAGTGTTCAAGAAAATTTTGTTAAAAATCTTTCAAAAGCAAAAGCAATTCTCAATAACTGGCTACAAAGAGATATCTCAATATTTGGAAGAGTCTTATTGACTAAAATGGAATTACTTTCCAGGTTCGTTTATCCAGCCTCCTCCTTAGCTATCCCACCTCATTTACTAAAAGAATGTAATATTGCATTGTTTAACTTTATCTGGAAAAATAAGCATCACTATATTAACAAAAATGATTTAGTTCACAGTTATGAAGAAGGGGGTTTAAATGTTATTGACTTAGAAATAATGAATAGTGTTTTGAAAACTCAGTGGTTAAGATCATTTCTTTGTAATTCAAACTGCTTATGGTTCATCGTATCTTCTTCAATATTTAGGAAAGTAGGTGGCTGGGAATTTTTGATTAGATGTGACTTTAATATATCCAAATTACCTCTTAAATTGTCTGCATTCCACCAACAAGTTCTCCTATGTTGGAAATTAGCATTTTCTCACAATTTTAGTCCACACAATACTTGTATTTGGAACAATCGTTTTATTTTGCACCATAACAAATCTTTATTTTATGAAAACTGGTTTCAATATAATATTCTTTCCCTATTGGACATGACAGACAGTTATGGAAATGTTCTCAATTACAATGATTTCTGTTTAAAACATGGATTTGCATGTCATCCTAAAGAGTTTTACAGTGTTGTAAATGCCATACCAAAAAACATGGTATTATTAGTAAAAGGGATTCTTTCACATTACTCTGTAACATTCTCTCTTCCATCTCCTTGTCTGGGTGAATTGCTTATTAGAGATCATAAATGTAATAACAAATATATTAGAAATGTCTTCATTAATAAACTTCATCCAAATAGAATTAAACGATATTATGTTTTCAAAGAATTTAACCCTACAGAGGTGAAGGAAATGAGAATGAATTATCTTACCTTTCCAATTCTCCCTAAAGTGAAAGAGCTTCATTTTAAAATAATAAATGATATATACCCGTCTAAGGAACTTCTCAAATCAAAATTTGATATTGGAGAAAACTCTTGTCAATTCTGTGATAGTGATATTGAAACCACTGAACATATATTTTTTAATTGTTATTACTCAAAGTTGTTTTGGGCTCAATTGTGCAGTAAAATGTCATGTGTAATTACATGGGTAAATCCCCTTGAATACAAACAAATTAAGTTTGGTGTGCTTAAGACTGACTACTCACAACATTACTTGGTTAACAACCTTTTTGATGTTGCTAAATACTTCATTCATAAATGCAGATTTCTGAAAACCCCTCCATCCTTTCCTCACTTTTCTAATGAACTTAAACTTTTTGCTGCTTCTCTTGATGCTCTCTCAAATGAAAAAGCTACTGCAGTTGCCAGCTTCTTCAGTGAACTAAGTGCCCAATAACTACTTGCTACCCCTTGTAAGAAATTAGCTATCTATAATTGCATTTTTATTTTATTTTTTTTATTTTTATTTTTTTTATTTTTTATTTTTTTTCCTTCTTTCTATTCGTGATTGTGCATTTAATGTATTACATAACTATTACATATTGTATTTGCAACTATGTCTGCCTCGAAGAATTGTTAATATTGTTCATTCAGTACCTATTTTGTATGTACGTTTGTTTGCTAATAAAAAAAAAAAAAAAAAAAAAAAAAAGACGTAGAACGAACGCGCCAGCGCAGCCAGAGAGCAGAGCAAAACAAAACTCCACTCGGGATTTCCGTGAAGAGTTATTTGATTTAGCTATACTTAAGTTTTTTATTAGGCTTAAAATGGTTCGGGCCTGCATCTACCCTGGATGCTTAAACATATGTAAAACTGTAAGGTTACGCGCGCGGGCATCAAAGGAAGATGCACCAGTAGCATTTTACCGATTCCCAGTACATGATTCTGAGCGATTGCAGTTATGGCTGCTCGCTATTGGTTGGGATATAAATACACCAAAGGAAAAACTCTTGCAATATCGGATGTGCAGTGAACATTTCAGTCCAGACGATTACGAGGCAAAGATTGGAAAAACAAAACCACTTCTGAAATCGTCAGCCGTGCCTGTACCTGTGCTGCTTTTCCCGCAAAATCCGGTATGTATTGAGTACTCTGTACTGTAGTGTGTATTATTTTTGTGTATTGATTGTGATGCTACATGTAAGGGATAATGTATATGCAGCAGGTTGTTATATAAGTCCATACAGTCTTGTATCACACATTAGGGACTTATTTCACGATTACAATCGTCTGTCTGTACATTACATCATAATAAGTAAGTTAAGGGACATTAAACATTTTATTTCCTAATTTTACCGAATACTAATTAAGTTCTAGTTAACGTTTTAAGATAAGACATGACGTTAAAATATCATGGACACACTTTTCTGTTGTATAAATATTTAATTTTTCTTTTAAAATGTAATCATGTACAATCTATTGTTGTAGGAAGCACAGGGGGATCCTGATGTTACTACTCAGTCAAGTCTCTGTTACACAGTTACACAAAAGGATCAGGAGACAGTTGTCCTGGGTGCATCAGCATTTTTTGAAGGTGTTCCACAGTCAACTCCAGTCAAACATAGCAGCAAAGAAGAGAATGAAGGAGTTGTGGCAGGACTCAAATTGATGCTTAAAAGTCCAGAATCAATTCCAAGAAGGACAGGTCCATCAACATCTGGGACATACATTGCCTTCCCCCCAATACGTTTCTATCAGTCAGTAAGTACTCATATGCATTTTGTCACGCAATGTTTTGCCCAGTTGTCGTGTTGTTTGGATTATGTTGTCAAACAGTGGTTTACATAATTACTTTTAGTTAAATTACTTTCACTTTAACCTCTACATGTATGTAAACATGTACTATTGCATTATGAATTGTTTTAGGAAACACCAAGGGATCCTGCTGTACAGGCTCAGCCAAATCTGCTTTGCACATCACCTGAAAAAGATCAGGAGAAAGTTGTCCTGGATATATCAGCACTAGAGGGTGTTCCACAGTCAACTCCAGTTAAACATAGAAGCAAAGAAGAGAATCAAGGAATTATGGCTGGAATCAAGTTCACGCTTATAAGTCCAGAATCATTTGACAGAAGGACAGGTCCATCAACATCTGGGACATACATAGCCTTACCCCCCATAAGTTTATATCAGTCGGTAAGTACTTAGTAAGTGTTTTATCATGCAAACATTTTTTTCAAGTTATGATAGTTATGTCAGTTGTGATATCTAAATATCTAAAAAAAATTCTAATTATTACTAGAAAAATGTATCTATGTGTAGATTATAATAATGTGTGATTTTACACACTATTTTTATAATTAAAAATTGTGATTACAATTTACTGTCTGTCACATAGGATCAGACATCACAGACTGAACTACAATCTGAAGATTGTGATCTCGATATCAGCATGCTTTCAATGCAATGTCCATCAGACAAGGACTCAAGTTTTGTTCCTGCCAGCTCAACATCATCAACGTCAACTACAACTACAGAGGACGATAGAGAAAATGAGAAGTGGAAGGAAAGAAAATGGATCGGAAACGAATCAAATGTGATGAAGATGTTTAGAAGATGTCAGGATTGTGGAGCACTAATTACTGGAACCGAGAAAAAATCCAATGGGAGCCGTATCGAAGTGCTGTGGGAATGCGAGAACAAACATCAGGGCCGTTGGAGTTCATGTGAAGATGTTCGGGGAATGCCTTTAAACAATCTTCTGGTTTCTGCAAGTGTCCTATTCAGTGGTGCAACTTATGTCAACATTGCTGATTGGGCTGCACTGCTGAACTTACAGGTGCCAAAGAAAACCGCTTTCTATTCAATGCAGTCTTCATACCTCATTCCTGCAGTTGATGCTACTTACAAAGAAAAACAAGCTGGGATTCTGAACGATTTACAGCTTCAAAATGCATTACAGAATGAGGTGCATTTATCTGGGGATGGGAGATCAGACAGGTAAATGAGACACCTTTCTTACAATAATTAAAAGAAATATGAAAAACAAAAAGTTTATTGTTTCATCTTATGTCCTACCTGCTACAGCCCTGGTTTTTCAGCAAAATATAACACATACAGCCTTATGGATGATACAACGGATAAAATTGTACACTTTGAGTTGGTGCAGGTGAGTGTACATGTTGATATATACAGTATAAAATTATGCAAAGTTTTAATTAGTAAACACCACAAATGGTAATATACTTTGTAAAGTAATGTACAAACATACAGAATATTATACTTATTACACCCTAAATGAAAACACTATAAAGAAAGACAAAACCTGTTTATACTTAATATAAAGAATATATTTGTTGTGTCTTAAATTTTTTTAGGTGACAGAAGCATCTAGCTCAGCGGCCATGGAGCCCATTGGGTTTAAAAGAGGCCTAAATCAAATTTTGGAGAAAGGCATCAAAGTAGATGTGTTGACCACTGACAGATCACCATCCATAAGAAAGATCATGCGGGAGGATTATCCATTAATTCACCATGAGTTTGACATTTGGCATGTGGTGAAGGGTAAGAAATTGTGTCAGATAAAATTTAAATCTGTAAATGAACTACACTGTTTTTAATTTTCAAAATTAGTTTGAATGTGAACCTTTACTCAAGGATTACTTTTAGTAATTAAAAAAGTACTTTGTATATATACATTCAATTATATTTTGTGTAATTACCGTATCAATAATGTTTTCTCAGGGTTGCTAAAGAAATTACTGTCCTTGTCAAGATACAAAGACAACAGAGATCTCCAGCCCTGGATCAAGTGCATCTGCAACCATTTGTGGTATTGCTGCTCTAGTTGTTGAGGTGACCCTGAAGTAAGTTTTAATTTGTACACCATATAACATTACAAAGATGATGTAGATTTAATTAAAATTAAATAATGAATTGTTTAACTTATGTTTTGTAGGACGTAATCTGGAAATGGAAGTCAATACTTCATCACATCTCTGGGGAACATAGTTGGACCGAAGATGGCCTAGAACAGAGATGTCTCCATCCTGCCCTCAATCCTGACCAACAGAGACGGAAGAGGTGGATTATGAAAGAGTCTCGTGCATACCATACGCTGGAGAAAATAGTTCTGGACAAAGGTATTTTGAAGGACCTGCAGCAAATGTCCCTGTTTAAGCATACAGGTATGTTACACCAAAATCACATTGTGTGTATATATGGAAAGTGATTATTTAGAACACCAGACTAATTATGTTTCCTTATTTTACAGGCAAGCTTGAAGTTTTCCACTCCATGCTACTTAAGTACTGTCCGAAGAACTTGTACTTTCATTACTCTTCCATGTTTGCACGCACACAGCTTGCAATTATGGATCATAATGAAAATGTACATCACAAACAGGCAACAACCACCTCTGGTAAGTAAAGAACATTACAACAACAAAAGTTTAAAACAATAGTGAATTCCAAATTATGAAATTTAATGCAAAGTGCTTTTTTTTATGGGTCAGTAGTTTAACATTAGTCTAATAATATATAGTACAGTAACATGTATGTCTTGTTTCTTTCTAGGAGTACAACGCTACAATGTTGTGTTTCCCAAGCACTCCAAGGAGTGGGTAGCTAAGAAACTGTTTGAACCAACCACACAAACATTTAGAGATGAACTGGTTAATGTAGTTCTGGAGTACCGTAGAAACCCAAACATTGTTGTTCCAGACGAGTCATCTCAACTCACTGTTCCCACATTACCAGCAAACATTGCACGAAAGCCAAAACCTGCCAAAGAAGATGCCATTTCAAAGCACCAGTCAAGATTTTCTAAGTAAAGGCTCTACACAATGCTTTACATAGACTCTTGTGCCTTAGTGGGAATTTAATAAAAGTATTATTGGGCACTGTTTATTATCTTTTTTAGTTTAAAGTTATTTTTATCTAACATTTCCTTGTTTTTTTTTATTATATGTCATGTTACATTACTGTTGTCTTGAAGAAAAAGCATTGATGTGATAATAGCAACAGTTTAGAAATTAAAATCAGTAACATTTCTTTTTTTTAAAAAGTATGTGTAATATTATTTATTTCTGAACTTCAAAAGCCACACAGAAATTTTTAAAAAATTTGTATTTACAAAAATTGAAACAAATTTTGTTTACCAGTTAAACACAAAATAAACATGGTTGAATCAATGTAGTTGTTGAATTAAACATCACAGGAAACAAAGTATATGAAATATATGTATTTATTCAAAAAAAATAATGTAGTAGGTAGCAGACTTGTACACTACATCATGGCAAAGGCATCATCTGCTTCTCTGAAACCCACATAGGATCCAGACTGGGATGGGTATTTTTCCCTTATGGCTTGAACAACACAGGAGGGAAGAACTTTACGGTTTCCTCTTCCTAGTTTTTCTCCTTTCAGCATCCATTCAAGCACAACTCGGTATGCTACCAGACGAAATTGACTGTAAAATAAATGCAATTTGTGAATAACATAGATCAGCCGCACCTGTAATAACATATTACTTGCACAAAACGAAACTTACTCCACCGTTAGTCTGCCCCCGGTTCCTTCAGGCCTTGGACGACATCTCCAGTTTATGCGAGGTAAACGGAAGATAACTTCAAGAACACTTTGGCTCAACAAAGGCGGAAAGCCATAATCTTCTGTAACACAATTGGACTCAGTCATCTCAATAGCGGCATCAATGGCTTCCAAAGTTGGCATTCCAGTTTTCCATTCATGGCAGCAAACACTCTCGACCTCTGTTGGCATGGCCTCACATCTCCTGCATGAGCACCACCATGTCTCCCGGACTCTCTGTCTATTTGAGGCTGTTAGTTGTGCCACTGCTGATGCAGCCGCCTCCATATGCCTGAGTTCTTCATCACTGTACTCCGGTTCAAACAGATAGGGCTGAGCCAAAAACTGAATATCCTCTTCTCTAATATCAAAATCCTCCGACATTTTCTTTTAAATACTCTTTTATATAACTCTTCACGGAAATCCCAAGTGTAGTTTTGTTTTGCTCTGCTCTCTGGCTGCGCTGGCGCGTTCGTTCTACGTCACGACGCTTCCTACGATACGCCATACGTCATACGCCGACATCCTTCTCCCGTGAACGCGCGTCGACCGGGGGGGCCAAGATGGCGTCCTTCTAATCAGACATGCTTTATCTCCGTCCTTGGTAGACGCGGAGTTTGCAGCTGGAAATTACGTCCCAGCTTCTATTTAACTTTATTTAATACGAAGATACCTCTTACGTCTCAATGGTATTGACGGAATAAACGTTTTGGATGGGCAAAAGGAGAAGTAGGAAACACTCCTCTCATCACAACGCTGTTGCAAACGAGATGGAACTTCCTTGTGAGTCTGTTATGGAGACCTGTTGCCTGGCCGATTTTCCTACTCTGCCTGAAACACCCCAAAAAAATGATTCTCCGGCCAAAAAAAGGAATCGAGTTGGTGCAAAACCTGTTTTTGAGAACACTTCGGAAGTGCTTGAAGCTATTCATGCACTTGGCTTGAAACTTGATCAAATGCACTTAAAGGTTTCGGCGATTGAGAAAACCACGGAGCTCACTTCGACCAAGGTGGACAGTTTAGCAACCTCTGTGCAAAAACTCATCGTCGAAGTTAACTCTCACGACGAACGGTTATCCCTGATGGAGAAAGAAATGCAAACTTTAAAGGACGAAAACGCGACTTTGAAGTCTAATATAGCAGAGGCTCAACGTTACACTCGACGATGGTCTCTCAAATTGCATGGCTTGAAGGAGGCTGATGGTGAAAATGTCAGACGGATAACTATTGATGCTCTTGCGAAGGTTGCTCCAGATGTTCAAGACCAGCTTGATCGGGTGGTGGACGTAGTTCATCGTGTTGGTCGCAAATCAGCGCCACCAAATAAGCGTCCCATTATCGTTCTCTTCTCGATGCGCCGTTACCGGGACGAGATTTGGAGGGCAGCCAAAAACTCCAGATATTTACTGGACAACGCGCTACGCATCTCTGAGTTGCTATCGCCTGAAGACAAAGCGGCAAGAGAAAAACTGTGGCCGAGGGTGAAGAAGGCTAGAGAGGAAGGCAAAAGGGCTATATTTCGTGGTCCACATGCATACATCGAGGGGAAAAGGATTGACACTAATGACTGATTGATTTCTGATTGAAAACCCATTAAAGGCATCTTCAAATTTTCTTACATGCCGGGCGATTTTTTTTTTTTTTTTTTCAAATAATTGTTTACTGCCTGTTGCATCTCCGGGGCTTCTAATTTAAATAGTACATTTCAGCTTCAAGACATTAGGTCTTGAAGCTTGGGAATTTGTGAATTACATTTTTCTTTCTTTTTTATTTTTCTTGTTCTAGTTCTTTCGGAATGGACTTTAAGTTTAATTCTCTGAGCATAGCATCACTGAATGTAAGGGGCATTCGTGAAATTACGAAGCGAAAGGCTTTATTTCTTTTTTTAAAACGGACAGATGCTGACATTATTTTTTGTCAAGAAACACATTCTACAGACTTGGATGAAAAATTTTGGAAATCTCAATGGGGAAAATCTATTTTTTTCAGTCACGGCACTTCGCATTCAGCGGGAGTTTTGGTTTTGATTAACAGATTTAAAGGAGACGTTCTGAACTCTGTGACGTGTGAAAACGGAAGATGGGTTATTTTGACTGTGAAATTAGACAATAGTATATTTATACTTTGTAATATTTATGGTCACAATTCCAATACGTTGAATAAGTCCTTATTTGCAAAGGTTTCTGATATTATTCAATGCAAACTTGATGCATTCCAAGCTTCATATGTTATATTTTCAGGCGACTTTAATGAATGCGTGGATAATCTGTGTGATAGATATCCACCTCGTTCTTCTCAACGTGATGCACAATCAAATTTAGCTTCTTTATGTGCCAATTTATCTCTTACTGATGCTTGGCGATTCTACAACCCTGGAATATCCGAATATACTTGGTCTAACAAAGACAAATCTTTGCAATCTAGAATTGATATGTTTTTTATTTCTACATCTGCTTTGCAATATGTCAAGGAAATCGATCAAAAGTATGCCCCTTTAACTGACCATAAGCTTATTTCTTTAACGCTTATAGGCACAAAAGAGAATTCTAGTCTTAGAGGGTACTGGAAATTTAATAATAATCTTCTTAAGGATGAATACTTTAATAATAGTGTTAAAAAAATAGCAAATGACATTTTGGGAGGTGTAAAGGCAGGATTTAAATGTAAATGGGAATTTTTTAAATACAACGTCAGAAAGATTGCAGTTAAACGTAGTAAAGAATTAAAAAAAATTAATAGACAAAATGAGTTAGAGTTAATTAATAAATTAGGGATACTGGAACAGAAGCACAATCTTACTAAGGAGGAAGAAGCTGAACTGGTTGCAATTCAATCCCAGTTAGATTTGATCTATTTAGACCTGGCTAAAGGTGCTTTTATTCGTTCTAGGGCGAAATGGCTTGAAGAGGGAGAAAAAAATTCAAGTTATTTTTTCGCACTTGAGAAAAGAAATGTTAAAAGAAATGCTTTAACTGCTTTAAATATTAACGGGAATCATTGTATGGATCAGAAAACAATTTCTGACTTTGTTTACTCTTTTTATAAAGAACTATATGATTCCAAATTTGATTTATATAATTGTGAAGAATTCATTCAAATAGTCCATCAACATACTCCTATTATTGATAAAGATTTTCATGATTTTTGTGAATCCAATATAACTTCTTCTGAGATCAAAGATGCCCTGTTAAGAATGAAAAAAGGGAAAGCACCAGGTATAGACGGGTTGACAGTAGAATTTTACTTACATTTTTGGGAACTGATCAAAATACCTTTTTATAATATGTATAATGAATGTATTAACAGTGGTGAAATGACTAATACTATGAAACAAGGTATAATTTCATTAATTGCTAAACCGGATAAAGATCCAAATTTGATAGAAAATTGGAGACCAATATCTCTTCTTACAATTGATTATAAATTAATTACTTTAGTATTTGCTAACAGATTACGAGAGGGTTTAAATAAAATTATTAGTGAATGCCAATCAGGTTTTTTGAAAGGACGACATATAACTAACAATATTAGACTTGTGCTTGACCTTTTGGATTATGCTGAGAATGTTGATGAAGGAGCCGTTATTTTCTTTTTAGACTTTTATAAGGCATTCGATACAATTGAACATGAATTTTTATTTAAAACTATAACACTTTTTGGATTCGGAAATACATTTTTGAATGTAGTTAAAATGTTTTACAATGATATTAATAGTTCTGTTATACTTAATACTTCCACCTCTAAAAGATTTAACATTAACCGAGGAGTACGTCAAGGTTGTCCAATTTCCCCCTTTTTATTTTTGTTGGTTGTCGAGTTATTATCCATTGGTATTGCTAATAATAAACAAATTCAAGGTCTCCAAATTTTTGGTAAAGAAATTAAAATTTCACAATTGGCGGATGACACAACCTTATTTTTAAAGAGCTCATCTCTTATTCCTACTGCTATCTCTTTCATCAGCATTTTCTCTAAGGCTTCTGGCCTAATTCTAAATTTATCCAAATGTGAAATCCTTCCTTTACACAATTTAAATGATAAAGTTATAAGTGATATTCCAGTGAAATCCTCTGTCAAATACCTAGGAATTATTGCAACAAAGGATGTTACAGAAAGACAAAGCTTAAATTTCTCCTCTAGATTAAAAAAGACCAAAGCATTATTAAATTGTTGGTTACAACGTGATCTCTCTGTTTATGGTCGTGTCCTATTATGTAAAGCAGAAGGCTTATCTCGATTTGTCTATCCCGCCTTATCTTTATATGTTAAAGATTCTTATTCTAAAGATATCAATAATCTGTTTTATTCTTTTATTTGGAAAAACAAATCCCAAAGACTGAAGAAAAGGGTTCTTACTAACAAGAGAGCTGAAGGGGGTCTGGAAATACTCTATTTTGAAGATGTTAATAGAACTTTTAAAATCATTTGGATTAAAAAATGTTTGATTAATCGTTTCTCCCTTTGGAACCACATCCCACACAGTCTCTTTGACCAAATAGGTGGCTTAGAATTTCTGTTAACTTGTGACTTTAATATTTCTAAACTCCCTCTTAAATTGTCAAAATTCCACCAGCAAGTGCTTTTAGCATGGAAAATTTGCTACTCACACAATTTCTCTCCTCACACTGCCTACATATGGAATAATATCAATATAACTAGTGCCAATAGATCTTTATTTTTAAGGAATTGGTTTAACAGGGATATTAATCATCTGATTAATATGTTTGATAATTTTGGAAATCTTTTAACTTATGAACAATTTATGCGAATCCACAATTTCCCTGTGCATTTTAA
The DNA here is from genome assembly GCF_963082965.1 of Carassius carassius. Classification (NCBI taxonomy): domain Eukaryota; kingdom Metazoa; phylum Chordata; class Actinopteri; order Cypriniformes; family Cyprinidae; genus Carassius; species Carassius carassius. The sequence goes on along the minus strand of NC_081755.1, from coordinate 37,178,807 downwards.
GGAATTTAATTTGGTCATTAAAGCTATTCCTCCTACTCTTGTACATCTGGTTAAAAGTCATATTCATTACAACTCTATAGTAAGGACAAAACCAAAATTAATTTTAAACGGTCTTGAACTGATTGGTAAAAAATGCAATAACAAGCATATTTACAGTATTTTCCAAAAACAAAATAAAATAACACCTAGAGGAAAATGTTTCTGGAACTCTATTATTGATAATATTAATTGGAAGACTGCTTGGTTAATCCCATTTAAATATTGTATTAATAACAAAACTAAAGAAATACATTTTAAAATTTTGCATACCATCTACCCTGTTAAATCAATAATTTCAAGATACTCTGATATTGATGATTTATGTTCTTTTTGTAAAAATGAGAAAGAGGTGTTAACACATTTGTTTTTTGATTGTAAAATTTCCCAAAAGTTTTGGAAGGAATTGGCAGATTTCATTTTTTCTCTTGTAAAGGATAAATACTATTTTTCTTTAAAGGATATTATTATGTACTATGACAATAATGTAAACAAAGGTCTTGAATACATTGTTAATTTATTCATATTGCTGGCGAAATTCTATATACACAAACAAAAATGTTTAAACTCATCCCCTATATTTAAAGTATTTTTAATTGAATTTGATTGTTTTATATCTTCATTGAAATTGATAAAAAACAAAAAGTCATTAACATGTTTAAAATATTATGAAATTTTCTTTAGATCCCCTGTAACTAATTAATGTCATTTTATATTACACTGAATGTCCTATGTTATGCTCTGTACTATGTATGTTATTTGTTCTGTGTTCAATAAAAAAAAAAAAAATAAAAAAAAAAAAAAAAAAAGAACGCGCGTCGACCGTGGCCGGAAGCCAGATATTTTCGTTTATAAAGTTTAAAATATGTATATTTTTACGACAAAACCGCACGGATTACCATCAAGAGGCCTTCGTTTACCCCCCTGGAGCCGGATGGATTACTTTTGAGAAGGATGCATGCACATTTCGGAACTTCAAAGAGGTGAGCCCCATAGCTACACATTATAACCACTGAAAGATCTAAAACATTTTCTAAAATAACTGAAAATGTGTTCGTCTGAAAAAAGATCGACATATGCATCTCGAATGGCTTGAGGGTGAGTAAATCATGGCTTGAATATCATTTTTAGGCGAACTATTCCTTTAAGACGTAACCAACAGTTTTTTCGAACATACTTTCTAAAACGGGTATTTTGACATATTTGGTATGTATTTGTCGGCACAAGAGCAAAAAGAGGCAAATTCTGTGTTCAAGTGTTTTGAGATGCCTTTTTCTGCTTGAGCCCTAAAAGCCAGAACACCGCGAGTACTGAATTGGGCTTTTCCACATCCTTTTCTGATTGTTTAAACTGCGATTTGTATTTGTTCGTTCAGGTGCTGGTGGAAGTTCGAGGAGAACTTAGCAAAGGAGAGCTCGGTTCAGTGTCGGAGTCATTCAGTTCATTCAAATCATTGCATCTAGCACTGCAACATCTTTTGTCTTAAAAATCACTATGTTCAAATGTCAAACCATAGTAAAAACCTGCTGCTAATTTTAATTGAAAATGATCAGGTAACAGGTTTCAAATTGTTGTTTTTTTCAGTTTGACGTCTTCGACTGATTACTTTACAGAGTTTTTACATCCAAAATACTAAAATCTCTATTCCCTCTTGTATTTTAAAAGTCAATCTTTAAAGTAAAAAATGTGTATACTGGCATAAATACTTTTTTATATGGCTAGGTACTCAATTTTAAGTTGAATTAACCTTTTGAAATAGTACATCTATACTAACTTAAGGCAGAATTTCTCAGCACTTTTTACAACTATGGTGGTTTAGAGTGACATGGTAAAGATAGCTGAATTTGATAAAGAAATTATAAAATTCTGAAAAAAAAATTAGAGCTGAGTTGTTCAACATTAGATCAGGAAGCACAGCAAGCTGTCTGTCTCTCTCTTGAACAATTCTGGGAATCCACAGCTTGATTGCATACATTAGTGGATCAAAGTAGGTTTATTTCATCAGACTGTAAATCTTTTTAAATCCTAGAACACTGCCATTTGTTACAATGGAATGTGCACGTACTCGCAGGTACACAAAACCTGTTTGCCCTGTCAAACACGAGTCCTCAAAGTACTATATGCAAAACAAACAAAACTTTCAAGAAAAATGTCATGCCATGCATTGTTTCCAAGAGAATATGTCATTACAATTTCCTTGACAATTACTGCTTAAAAAAAAAAGAACAAAGAAAAGAAAGAGACCTCAACAAATAAGAGTTAAAATTACAACATAAATTAAATAAATGAATGAAACAAAATATTTAATAAGAAAAAAAAAGATATCCTACTGTATATGCAGTTTTTTCATTACATTTCTTTAATTTCTTTAAAGTGTTATAAGTATGTCTGGAAACAAGATTCTTTTGCTTGGCATATTGATTGGTAAGTTGATCCACTTTCTATATATATATATATATATATATATATATATATATATATATATAGTTCTGTCCTTAGAACAGAAAAGGCTTCAAAAGTGCATTGGTTTTAATAATGTATAATGGGTTTGTCACATCCCCAACTGATTGCATGTGAATGTTACTTTTTATTAGAAAGACAATGACGTACAACCTACACTTACAATCCATTAAAACTATTTGGATTTTTTTAAAATCATATGTACAGTATTTTTCACATATTTCTCCGAAGTAGCTTGAGAATGGTGCAACAACTCATTGAAAAAATCCCCAAGTTAGGTAGAATGAGGAAGAAGTGTTGTATTTCAACAGCAATAGACACAAGGAAGTCATGTGGAGCAGCAGTAGGTTTGAGTATGCCATGATTAAACTGGATGATACTTTGGTAGTTTGTTCAGGTTGTGAGCCATTCTTCAAAGAAAAAGTAGTCAGATCCACCTTTAATTCCCTCTACTTCCATCTAGAGGACAAACATTTAAACTGCATCTAGATTTGTAGGAGGCATGAACTCAAGAGAACGTTATTGAGCTCAACAATGGACCGAATTTATGATAGCAACCACATTCAGATTGTACAGCCTTCTCACAGAAAAGAGGATTTATTTCATTTCAGTTTGTAGATATTTGCATCATAATGTGTTCGAGGTTTTCAAAGTCTGCAGAATCCCTCCTATAATGTGAAAGACAGACACAAAAGGTGCAAAATGAATGAAGGGGTGACAATAGACCAGGGGAAATGTGATAGATAAAGTTTCCCAGACTTGGCTCTACTCCTGTTGTGATTGGGTGTATCATGGATTTTCTCCATGTAGGTTGAGGGAAATGACCAAGGATGTCTTTTTCCTGATTAACCAAGCATGCCTGTTCCTTCCAAGCCTTTCCTGTCTGTACATAGGGACTTTGTGTGTGGGTGTGTATTTTTGTTTATGCATGTGTGTATTATAGTTTGGGGAAAATACGTCCCCAAATGTGAGCTGAAACTGACAAAACCTTCCTTTGGGGGCAACCAAGTGTGTCATTAGTTGAAAGACTCTGAGAAAAGTAAATATTAAAATATTAATAAGGGGTGGTGTTAGCGCAGTGGATAAGACACACGTCTTTGGTGTGAGAGACCCGGGTTCGAATCCACTGTGAGGCACCAATGTGTCCCTGAGCAAGACACTAAACCCCTAGTTGCTCCAGAGGTGTGCGACCTTTGACATGTATACCAATTGTAAGTCGCTTAGCGTCAGCTAAATGTAAATATGCCTACTGTTTTGTATCTCATAATGCAAAAGGTTTTATCTGTTATACTGTATGGAAGCATATGGGTAGCAATATTCAATTTGGAATGTAATATGCAAAATGACAATGCAATATGTAAAATGGCAATGCATTTCTGTATTTACATTTACATTTTCCAATACATTTGTGCAATGTTTGGTGCAAAATGAAAATGAAATTACATATTTTTCATTTGCCATTTCACACACTAGTTTTAATATATGCCCAGCTACATCTGATTCAAATATTATGCTAATTAACAGTGAGCGGTGGTTTCAGACATTACAGTGCCGCACTCGCACTGACTCTTATTCTGCCTGAAAGAATGAAAAGACCGAGCTGAAGGTTGAGCGATTCGACCAATCAGATGAAAGCAGCGTTTCAGCTCCGCCCACAAGTGTGAATGAAATACTGAAGCCATAAACCGAAATGATCAAAACGTACACGGACCAACTGTCTTGTCCATGTTCTTTCACTTGAATCCTCTCGAGTCTTGAGTCACTTGATCTTCTGCAAGCCCCGCCTTGTTCACGCAGTGATTGACGTGTCGGGAGGGGGCGGAGACGCGATCGGCTCGGAATGCATTTTCAATGTGCACATTGAATTTTGCTACATTCATTGCGGGACATTGAATGAAAATGCAATCGTAAGTGTCTTGACTGTGAGTGTTAATGCAATTAAGAAAAATAGCATTTGAATGATAATTTTGCCACAGTTTTTGCTTGAACATGTTATACATATCTAATCATTTCTGTAATACATTTTAATTTTAATTTTGCAACTTATAAAGCGTTAAAATTAGTATTCATTTTACATATTAAAACTAGTGTGTGAAATGGCAAATGAAAAATATATAATTTCATTTTCATTTACATTTTGCACCAAACATTGCACAAATGTATTGGAAAATGTAAATGTAAATACAGAAATACATTGCCATTTTACATATTGCATTGTCATTTTGCATATTACATTCCAAATTGAATATTGCTACCCATATGCTTCCATAATACTGATTATACTTTATATACAAATAGAAGGTGTAGGGTAGAACAAATAACATTTTGATGTACTAAACAAATACAAACCAGTACAGACATGGATTTTTTCTTAGCATTTTTGCTCCCAGGATGCCTTTACCTGTCTACCAACAAAGTAAAAGTCAAACACAATAAAGGTTTAAAAAATGGGGTTGGTAAGGCTTTTAATGCTTTAAGATCATTGCGAAGAGACATTTAAAAATAAATAAATAAACAGCAATATTATACAATATTATTACAATTTCAAAGAGTTTATATATATATATATATATATATATATATATATATATATATATATATACACTCACTTTTGTACCTTTTTTTCTGAGAGTTTCTATTTGCTCAATGGAAAAAAGTTCCATAGTGGAACCATCAATGCTAATAAAGAATCTTCATTGTTAAGAGTGTACAGGTTTTCCAGGACTGTGGGAACATGACATTTATATTTCATCTCTAAGAGTATGAAAAACATGCATGCCTTACAGAGGTCAGAAAAAATCTAAATCACACACATTTGACTCTCTCTCGCTCGCTCTCTCTCTCTCTCACACACACACACAGCGAAAGCAACCTTATTTAATTCATATGCAAACTGCATGTAGCTGCATGTTCTCAGCACAGCATGTTGCTGCAGAGTCTCACATGAGCATGTCACACTCACATTATGGCTGCTGTGCTCTATGGTTGCCAGTGGTGACAGAAGCTTCCTCTCAGGCATGAGCTGGGCTGGGCATCAGGGAGTCCCCACCATAGATACAGAAAAGGCTTCAGTTCATTGGGTCCCACGGCCCAGCACTGGGAGTCACATGGTACCATTATGACCAACCCCCCCTTCCTCTCCCTCAGAATCCATACGAGTGGGGGAAGGGAAGGAGAGGAGGGAAGTGGGAAGAGAAAGAGGGAGGGTTGAGTTGGAAGCATGAAGGCAAGGTGAAGAGTGTGAAGCAAACAAACCAGTGAGAGGGAGTCTCGTATCCTCCGCCGTTACGGAGAAGAGGAAATCATAGCCACAGCCCTGACCCTGTGCCTTTGCTTTAAGCACATAGCCTGAAGCAAAGGATTACAACAATACCAGACAGACAGACAGACAGAGAGAGAGAGAGAGAGAGAGAGAGAGAGAGAGAGAGAGAGAGAGAGAGAGAGAGAGAGAGAGAGAGAGAGAGAGAGAGAGTCACAGATAATAGGAACACCCCGGAGCATTTGACTGGATAACAGGCTGTCGGAGAGGGAATTTATCTCAGTGGCTCATCTTCAGGGTGCCTCCTGGCTATGTAAGCACTTCTGTGGATTTTTGTAAGGATTGCTTAATTAGGGAGGATACTGAGGGAATATTGCACTAAGAAGCCGAAATAGTGTGCCATGAGTGGGAACAGGAGGCGGAAGAGGGATTGCTGAAGCATGGAGCAGGTGAGCCATATACAGCCTGTGTACTATTACACAGAACGAACATGTTTCCCGTTTCATGCTAGTGATGCTTCGAGCAAAAGCAAACAGCACAGCAGGATGCTCGCATCAATCTCTACCAGCAAGACAACCCTTAATTCTACTGCACGGCTTACTTTTAATGTTTTTATCTTATTCTGTTCATGATTGTCTCTTTGTGATGCTGATTTCATTCAAGGAAAATATCATACAGCATTTAACTGAGAAAGGGTGTTGGTATCAGAATCACCATTTGATTTGAATACAGTCCTTGCTGTATCACTGCTTTGGTTATAAGAGTAACCTTTAACTCTGCTTTGCATGACAGCGATGCACCTAAAGCATGAGCGTGCAGATACTAGTCGAGACAAGTATATCATATTTGATAACTGCAGATTAAGGTTAGCATTGTAATGTAGTTAAAGGTAATATTGCACTTAAAGAAACATGACAGATTGTTTTAGTTTAGTCAAACTTGATTAACCCCAGTGGGGAAATTACTAGGGTTACAGAGGTGCTTCTGTAATCACACACACACAAAAAAAATTGCATGCTTAAAATACTGGGTAACACTTTATTTTAAGGTGTCCTTGTTACAGGTTACATTTACTTACTATTATAATAACAGTAAATTACGCATAATTACATGCACGTAACCCATAAGACAAACCCTAATCCTAACACTAACCATATAGAAAGTACATGTAGTTAATTAATATTACTCAGTAATAAATGTATTATTACACTGTAACAAGGACACCTTAAATAAAGTGTAATAATGTATTGGATAAACAAATGTCAGGTGAAATGAGTATATTACATTAAGATTTCTCAAACTCAAAGAGCTCAGAAAGCTGATGATGGATTCACAAATACAGATTTTACAGACATTGAACATTCCACTAATATAGAGCTAATATTAAATGCAAATTTTGAATAGTCTTAAAGCATATATAATTATTAATTGCTATATAAGAATTATTGATTATTCATATAGTATTTATTAAATATCGCTACTATTATATATATATATATATATATATATATATATATATATATATATATATATACACACACACACACACACAAAAGTAAAATTTATGACAAGGGGCTGCATTTCTTTCCTGCAGTGACACTAAAGAGAAACAAGGATGCTGATTCCCTGGGCTGAATTTTCTGTCTGAGCATTATGTCACAGTCTCAATTGTTCCTTTGGGACAGCCACGGGTGTGAGAGAAAGACAATGACACTGCAATCTGATTGCGTTTAACCCAGGTTTGAATAGCATTTAGCAAAATATATATTTGCTAAAACATATTTCCCTCTTTAAGGGTTTTTTTATTTCTTTGCTGTTTTTCCCACTCTCCGGTGATTAATTATTCATGAACTCATTCAGCCAGGGACATGGCACGTTTTCAGCCATGACTTGCTCAAGGCTAACGTCAACCAGGTGATGTCATCCCCATGCAATAGTAGGGATGTCATTGAACAGGACAGTTGTATTATTAGAAACATTACATTGTGTGAATGTGTGTGAGAATATGAGGACCTGTGAATACACAATACTGCAAAAATAGTGGCACCACTGGAATATAACATGTCTGTCATTATATTCCACATCTTTGTGTGTGTGTTAAACAATCAACAGCATTTTTGAAGCAATTTATGTCTGTTTAATGACATATTAGTTTGTGACATGATCCTTAGCTTGATTCATGCTAATATTGTGGTGCGGATGTTTCATATAATATCTCAGATTCCCATTTCCGCTGTAGATTTATAGTGTTTGACATTCAGAAGTATCACTAATGTGTAATTGAGTGTTACGAGAGGAATAGGAAGAGGCTGTTATGGGCAGAGCTGAACAGGGACCTGATCCAACCTCCAAATGTGTGTTTATTTGTGTAAATGCATTGTCATGGAAAAATGCCAACAGGGTTAGACTGAGAATAGCAGTAGATCGATATTCCGAAAGAAAAAAAAGTAACACACTTCTCTGCTCTAATTGGTGAAGGGGAGTATAAGGTAAAAGGAAAAAAGCTTTGCATACTTGACATTTTCCCTGGTCAATGATACAGTCCAGAAAATATGTGTGTGTGTGTGTGTGTGTGTGTGTGTGTGTGTGTGTGTGTGTGTGTCTGTGTGTGTGTGTGAAGGTTGTCTCATTGATCAGGTGTATGGAATGACTGGAGGACAGTAACAGTAGCTGGCTCTGTAAGCACAAGTGCAAACCAACTAAAAATAACAGCTGAGTTCGTCCTGCTAGATTCTTCTGATCTGTCTGTAGCTTCTTTTTGTCTTAGCATCATCAAAAAGCTGTACATTTATTTATCTATGATATGTATAAAAAAAAGACTTTCACAAAATGAAAGAAGTGGCTGTAGATGAATTAGAATTAATGAGGAAGGGGACGGATTGGTCAGCATTTATTGGTATCTAATATGCAGCAATTATTTGTAATCTTATATACATATATATAAAATTTTGCTCCACATTTGACATTTTGCAGTCAGCTTCATTTCTGAGTGAAACTTGCACATTGTTTAATTTCTTTATCTCAGATGATGTGGATTAGATGCAAGATCTGCCAAAAAAACAGACATTTCAGATGTCTGAATACATCAGCAAAAAACATTTTATTCGGCACTTTTTGTTCTGCCTCTACAGCTTCTGTATGTACAAGAATAATGGTCAACATATTATTTAAATACCATAAAGTAGAGTCTATATATTCTTACTATATACTTCTGTATCCAGAAGACACTTTATAAAACAAGTTTCCATTAGATTTGAAATAAATTTACTCCAAGGGACAACCTTTAGGCCATCTTTCTTCTGAAGGCTCACCACAAGACAAAACAGCTCTCGTGTTGTCTGAATGAGCCTGTTTTCTCTGCTGCTGTTTGAGTAGTTATTAACATTAAAGCTGGAGCTAATGACCTGTTACTTCATCACTGTCCACCAGCATTGAATTGCATAAATGAGTGTGTGTGTTGGAGAGTGAGAGATTGAGAGGTTGTCTTGCACTCGTTCATCTCGGTCCCATTCATATTTTCTTCATCCTGTGCCCTCTTCTCCACCCTTTTACATCCATTAGCTCTTCTATTCTGCCTCTGTCATTTATCTTATCCCTCTCGTGGCCCTATTGCGATATTTTTGGTTTTGGTATCATGCTGGCTAGATTACACAGATTATGGATTATATTTGGAGGGAAATTCATCCCACTCTGCAGTTAGTGGGCAGATGGCTGAGGGTTTGTGCTCACCGAAGCAGATGTTTCCATGTTTAATCTGCACGTGTTTCCACATGGCAGCAGAAAACGGCCTCATATTAGCAAACTAACTAACATCATTGATAGATTTAGAATGCAAACATTGTTTTTGTAGTTGAAGTAAATTATAAGGGAGGCTACGGGGCAAAACTATTGCTCTTAAATGGAGCATGGACTGTGTGGCTTTGAAGAAACTGGCATGTACTTCTAAGATATGTTTTACAGATGACGCGCTTTCCAGATCTTAATGTATTTAACAGAGTCAGCTCACTTTAAAGCAATGGGACCGGATTGAACAGGATATTAGGTTATTCTACTCAGACATTTTTTGTAAATGTAGGTGACGTCTCAGAGGAGCACATTTAATGTAACAATAACATTTCTTTTACCAGTTAATATCTATTTTCTCAGTCCTGAAATCATTTCAAAACCACTGTAGTGCATATACCGGTATGCATGTTTTTGAACAAGTTGGGGTCAGACAGATGCATCATCCCTTTGGTGTTTGACCTTTAGCCCAAAGGAAGTGATGTAAAGAGAAAGGAAATAGTGGTATGTATGCTATGCCACATGTGTGTTATGAGGAAACAGGACGTTTGCGCTTTACAAGCACCATGAGATGGTCTCAGCGACCAAAAACCATCTCAGTATCCTCATCACAGCTCATAAATAGAGAAAATGGTAGTTCATGTAACACAATACAGTAACAATTCAGAGCATTTCCTCTCACTCCAGTTATTTTTGCCTTTTAGTGCATTCTTCTTTCCTCCAGGGATAATATAGCACAGTATCACAGATGTTTCTGCTGCACATTCATATATTCATACTATATATAAACACTGTTTTCTATGGGCCTCAAAATATATTAAATATTTATAGCAAGTAGTCAACACTTGTATAATACATTTTTTTTTATCCAAGTCAGAGTTGAGTGATTGTTGCTGGTTTAGTATGACGTTTCTTTCTTTCTTTAGCCTGGTAATTTGTAGAACACAAAATGTTTCAAATCTGTCTTCCACAACAAAGCACAACGTCTCTTCATCACCAAAAAAACTGAACAATGTAGATTTACGACAGGTTGTAGGGACCACAGAAGACATGGGGTCGTGAACCCTGTGACCCCTCCCTCCTCCTGACCCAGACACATACAAGTGGGGTTCAACCATACGAGTCCATATTAATCTGGGATTTTTTTTTTTAACTTGGAAATGCACAAAATGCTTTGGGATTCTTAGAAAGTATAAACAAAGAAACCGTATGACGTAAAATGACCAAGAGAGGTCATTTAATTAATGAAAATTTAAATCAAAGTAAATAAGCGACACTGATCAAGTGACTCTTTGTACAGATGGTCAGATGTTCTTCTTCTCAAAAAAGCTCAAGATGCTCTTTGAATCGTTTCAAATCATGCTGGATCATTTGACCATCAAATCCAAATTTAAACACCAACTTGTGGGGTTCATGTAGCTCGAGTGCTGTTGTTATTAAAGCAAATACTGCAAAATTCAGAAATTCATGTAATTGTTATGCTAATAATACAAATTCTAATGTAAAAAAAGTGCTAAATTAGAAAAATTAAAAAATTAGGCATTTTCATTATGGGACTCTATTTGAACACCACTGTACATCTTCTTAAAGAAACGGGAAAGACCCAGACAGCTTGAATTTATAGCATAACATTAGATCGTTACATAAAAACACAGTAGTACTAAGTGTACTTTTTACAAGCTAGCTGCCGGGCTTTATTATGAGTGCTGCATGGATGATGATGATGATGATGATGATGATGATGAGAGAAGCACATGGGGAAAACTCTGCTGGAGCCATATACATGCTTGATTTAACAAATGTTTTGCTACAATGCATAAGAGTGACTTTAACATAAAAGTAAATGAAAAAAAAGCCAAAAAAAGCTTAATAAGCAAAAGGGCAGTAGAATGGAAATTATGAGAAAAAGAACCTACATGTGGCTGTGTTTTGGCACAGAGCTACAGTCTCCCAGTTGCTGTATCTCCTCTTATCTTGTGGCTTGCAGGGGTTATTGGGATAATTTGATCTGGTCTGGTGTAAGAGAGGATAATGGGCACTGGAGGGAATTCTGAGCTCTCTCTCTCACAAGCACGAACACATACACACCACACATTAAAGTTATAAAAAAAAAAAAATATATATATATATATATATATATATATATATATATATATACATGGCAACTCTGTTTTTTCAGCTTCATTACTCCAGTGTTCAGTGTCACATGATCCTTCAGAAATCATTCTAAATATGAAGATTTTCTGCACCAAAATAAATTAATAAATAATACAAATATCATTACTTTGCCCACAAAACTCAAATAAACACAAAATCAGAAAAACATCTCCTTCCTCATTTGATATTATGTGTTGAAGAAACACACAAAAAAGGAGCTTGGAGTATTGCAAAAGGCTCTGTCTTTTCCTTCTGTCTCTAATGACAGCCACATGGGCTTCCGAGGCATTGAGTCAGTGGAAGGGCCCAGTGCCATGTTTTCTATGTTTTCTGCAGCACCAGCAGTGTGTTTCTCAGTGCCCTGAGGACGAGAAACTTTAAAGGGGTCATATGATGCGACTTCAAGTTTTCCTTTCTCTTTGGAGTGTTACAAGTTCTTGGTACATAAGGAAGATCTGTAAAGTTGCAAAGAATAGAGTCTCAAATCCAAATAGATATTCTTTATAAAAGTTAAGACTCGTCCACGACCCCTTAAAACTGTTCGTTCTAACATGCCCCCAAATCTCTAAGTCACGATGTGGGAATATTTGCATAACGCCGCCCAAATGTTCACACAAAGAAAGAAGGCATAACTTTTATTCTCTATGTTGCCACGGCCGTCATGCCTTGGATATATGGTTTTATGTAAAAAGACAGTATAAGTTATTATAATCAGTAATTATGTCCCAACCGGATGCAACAAAATTTATTGGGATTTATTGGTTTTGTCTTGTAGTAGCGGGACACAAGGCATCACAGTATGGTGAGGGTTGTAACATTTCCATCACACACTTGAGGCATTCGTCCAATCCCAAAGCACTGGATAGTTGGCCAACTAATAGTTGGATAGTCAGAGCACACCTCACTTTTCAGAACGATGAGCTTTGTAAAAATCGACGTGTTTCAGAAAGGCAGGGTATAGAGGAGAAACAATAATGTACAGTATGTGGAAAATGTTTTTTTTAACCTTAAACCACATGAACACATTGCATTACACCAAATAGACAAAATAATTTTCTTTTTAGCAGCATCATATGAACCCTTTAATGTACTGGCTGATGGTCTGCAGCTTTCCAGAACTCCCTAACTCTTCAATTCAATACAGTCCGATTTAATCAACAAGACAGCATACAAAAGAAAGGTTTTGTTTTGCCTTTGTCCCACTGTGACCCAATGTACTCCACCGCTGAGTTTCTTAACTTGATCTAAGTGAGCACAGAAGTGAGGTCACTGTTTGCTATGTCTCCAGGCAGCTTTGTCAATGTGCCGCCGGTCGGCCAATAACAATGAGCCAGCTTGAGTCGACTTCCTACTGTATATTTACTTGACAGTCATTTCACACCCTAAGTCTTCCCGAAAATCAAACTAACATACCAAAGACAGGCAGCTTCAGTTCTTCAAGTCAGTCAAGACTGAAAGACACAAACATGAATGCTTTTGTGGGCTATTTTTATTCAATGTTTCTAAGTAAGACTTTAAATCCAGTATTGTATTTTTCTGTGGTAAAATGACCGGTCTAAAGCAGTGCCCTTTAAATCAATACTACATTTTCTCATCTGTTTGCCTGCATCTCATTGATTGATCTGTCATGACCACAGCGTGACCTGCAGAGACTGAAGCGCCTATGTTTAATTGTCACATTCTGCAGGTTGCATTGGCTATAGCTCCCAATCTGTAACCTCTGAACTCTCCAGCTCCCATTTTCCTCCATGCATTATTCATAATCATCCCATGTTGTGTCACTCTTTAAGAGAAAAATATTTTTGCCATGGTTTCTCTTTAGTAAACCATTGATGAGTCAGAATATACACTAACAAAAAGTCCATGGTAATACCATGTTTTAAGCATGTTTAAGCAAGTCTGTCATCTACTAATAATTACAAAATCATGTTTACAATGCTCATGTGCTTTCAAAAGTTTTAAATTACTTTATAATAAAACGACTACCGTAATTTAAAAATCTAATTTTCATTATTTGTACAGGTCATTTAATATGCAGAGTTGATGTTTTGTTATTTATTAATAAAAATTTTATTTGAGCTGGTTTTTTTTACATTTTTTTAAAACATTGTTTTCAAATTATTGACCAGGTAAACATGTAAACCATTTTTTAACACTTTAAGGTTAAAATGCTACATTTGTCTCTCTTGAGAACGAATGGCTGTTAGGCTACATAAACTATAAAGTTAAAAAAAATGTGGGATATGTACCATGGTTACACTATTAATAAACTTATGCAAATGTAACATGTTGATACTGAATGTATCATTTATGTAGCCTATTATGAAACCGAAAAGTATTTGTGATATTTACATTGTAGCCCAAGAATATCATGGTCCATTGGCGAAAGACACACAAAACCCACTAATCATTTAATAAAACGATATTATCATCTGATTCCATCACTTTACTATGGTCTTTTTTGTAGCTCGCTGCTAGTAACATATAAAGCCGTCGTGGTAGTTGTATCTTTCGCTCTACAGGCTCATACTTTACTCACCTTCCTATTTTCTGTTATGTCTTTTCGTTCCCGTCTATCTTTTTATCTGGGTACAAAGAGGGCTTTGTTTTCCTGGCCTTGAACGCACCGCGCTCTGGCGCCCGTCACGCGTCCTGCTACGTCACAGTTTCCGAACGCGAACGCGAACGCGAAGCAACGTTTCGCGTAATAGCCGCCAGAGGACGCACCGCGCGCCGCCCGTTACCGCACACAGATTAATAGCTGTAGTGGGACAGGCCAGTGGAGGAACTGAACGGATTTGCATCGGGCCGAGGGAAGAGAGAGGGAGGGCACTGCGGGCAGCCCAAACAACGGGAAAGAGGCGAGGGAACTGAAGAAAACTGGATAGGTGAAAGCCACGGTCCAAGATAAATCGCTCAAAGCAGAATTATTTTATATACATCTTAATCGCGACCCCCGCCTCCCCCCGAAACCCCCTCTCGGTATCCCCCTGGAAAACAAGTTAAGCTGTCCAATGAATGGAGTTGCATTTTGCCTTGTTGGAATACCTCCGTATCCAGAACACGAAGTAAGTGCAAGACTTCTCCATACTATAACGCAATGCGCACTGAGCTTTGGATACTCCGCAAAAGTTTGTGTGAAGTCGAGTTGAACATCATTGTGTGTGTGTGTTAAACACTACTGCTGTATTAGTCAGAGAGCACGATTTCCAAAGAGGATTAAGTAGCGTGGCTACAAACAGATGACACCGCTACTACTACAGATACTCTTTTTAACCGCGCGCTCGGGTTAATGATCGCATTTTACCGCTCGGTAGCTTATTAAGCGGGTATTTACCGTGATAAACGTCTGAAATTGTCGTTATGTAAGATAAAAATCACATTGTTGTTGTCAACGCCGCCGTGAGCTCAGGATTCAGCTGCACAGCCTGTCAATCAATCAATCACTGCACAAGCCATTTACCTATTTATCAATGATTTAACCAGAGAATCTCGAGTTCAGTCTTTTGATATTGTTTTCTCTGCATAAATATCTCAGATTTATTTATTTATTTTTGTGGTAAATGATAAAGTTTAAGTGAAAATGCTCATCATAATTAGAAAACACGTTTCTAATATTTGATACAGAACCTTTCTTTGTATGTCCGACTTTCCATGATTACTAAATGTAAAAGTTAATAAACTGGTATTATTTACAACTTCCTTTCACTTTTATTGCATGTTAAGAATGGTTGTTATATAGAAAGTTGTATAATGTACTCCAACAGTACATTATTATTATTATTTTAAATATTCATTTAGAGACCATCTGAATTTACAGATAAATGCATTTATCTGTAAATCTGATATTAAAGAAATTATATTGGTGAAACTGATTATTGATTTATACCGTAATATCACATATCACAATATCACATATTCAGTGTTTTCAAGTACAGCTATTATATAAATTGAGATTCAAAATTATTTTGTAAATGACTTCTTTGCAGTTTGATCTGCTTGACTACTGACAGTTTTAAAAAATGTCAAAAATGTTCGAAAATGAATTGTGTTTTATTTCTGGATATTTCTCTCCCGAGCAGGCTGCTCGCCTTCATCTGTACGTCTGTTTTTATTTATGAGGAGGGAAAGAGGAACCGTTTATTTGTAAACCACTGTATTTTTGAGTGAGAGAGTGTGCCTGTGTGTGTTGTCCATGTGTGTTTGGGTGTACACTCGCACATTACAACATCACCCATGGCAATAACTTTATTATCTGTCTCAGATCTTTTCTTTGTCATAATTATTGTTTTACAGTAAGAGGTTTCCTCTGCTCTTCATTTGGACCCTTTTTAGATTCTGATGCTATTTAGCTATAATCTATATTCAGAGGTTATTTAGCATAAGACAAGTCTTTAGTGAATGCTGTAAAATTAAAATCACTCAAATATAATGGTTTGCTTTTAAAAATTAGCTGTGATGCTATAAATAAGTGATAATGTTTCATCAGTTTGAATTCAGGTGTTGTTATTTAGGTTAGCCATATAATTATAAAAAATATTATTTTATTTTTTTTGACAACCAGTACAGATTTTGATCAACATATATATTTTTTTTTTTTAGCATTTGAAACCTGACAAGCTTATTTTTGTGAGCCGTTTTGCTTGAAAAATGGGATTGTTGTATATTTATTTCGAATACTTGGCACTCGCTTTAATGTTTCAGAGATTCTGTATCTATTAGGCTTTTTCATAAAAGGTAGTATATTATAGTGGCATAATAAATACCTAGAGTGTGACAATAAAGTAAGTTATGTGAGTAATTCAGTCTGTGTGTGAATATAACATGAATGTCCCCATGACACACAGAGAAAGAAAGAGGGAAGATAATATTTACAGAGAACAAGAAAAGATCAGGTAGGGAGATTAAAAAACAGATGCTATTTTCTCATTATGGACCCAAATACACTTGATAAATATAGTCTGGTGTTGTTTTGCTCAGAGAGGGTGAAGGTATGAGTGTGTATGTGAGAGAGAGAGAGAGTGAATGTGCTACTCTCTCTCTTCCAGTCATGCCTAATTGAACCCTGATTCAATTATCACAAAGCGGTTAGGCAGGAAGGAGGGAAAGAAAGATGGAGAGAGAAGAGAACATGAGAACACACTTCACTTCATTTAGAGAGATCAGCAGATTGCATTTAGTGTTCACAAACATTAGATCAAAGCAGTCAGTCATACGCACACCGACTCCAGTGAACACATTCAAAACAATTGTTTTGTCAGTCTGTTACCTAATTATAGCATGATCTATATTATGTAATTATTTAGTTATTTAATGTGCGTGATCTATTAATCATGCAAAGAAACATTAAACAACTGTGATTTCGCCCTCTGCTTTAAAAATGCAATTCATTGCTAATACATGAGAAGATTCAGCCTAGAAGGTCTGATTCAAACCTGGAAGGTTCTCAGAGTTGTACATGAGCAGTTTGTGCTTCCTGACCTTTCTTGTCTTATGTATCTTGACAGTCCCTTCCAATGAAGAGAGAGAGAGAATGTGTGCAAAACTACAAACTTAATGTTTAGGTCTACGAGAGCAGAGAGGTGAATGTTAGAGTAGAGGTTCATTAGCACTCAGGCGCTGCTTGAAACCTCGTCACACAGGCCCCCGGAGCTGCTTTACACACTCAACTCACTCTAGTTGTTTCATTCTTTATTCACTACTATTGGTTGTTGCATTTTATTTTTTAAATGTTTTTGGAGAAGTCTCTTATGGTCACTGTCATTTATTTGATAAAAAAAAACAGTAATACTGTAAAATTTTAGCCTGATACTAAAGGAAATGTTTTCTATTTTAATGAATTTTAAAATGTGATTTATTCATGTTATGCAAAGCAAAAATTTTAACAGCAGTCATTACTCCATTTCAATATGCTGATTTGGTGCTTAAGAAACATTTCTTATCAATGTTGAAAACAATGGTGCTGCTTCATATTTTTGTGAAAACCGTGACACATTTTTGATGGGATTCTTTAATGTATATAAAGTTTAAGAGAACAACATTTAGCCTATTTAAAATACAACATTTTATTAGCATATTATATCTTTACTGTCACTTTTTTTTCAGTTTAATGTTTCCTTGCCAATATTCACTGGGGTCTAAATGTCTGTAATCATATTCAAAAACTGTGATTTTTAAAATTGAAAAACTGTAAGTTAGTTATGGAATAAAATAAGATATATTTCACATTCTGCAATGCATAGGTCACTAATCTGATAAGTAAATTAGTAACATTGATCATCACTCTTTGTACAGAACGTCAGATGTTCTTCTACTTAAGCTCAAGATGCTTTTTGGATCACATCAAATCATGCAGAAGAGCATGATGATCAGGTTTAACACAATTGTGACCATGGACCACAAAACCAGTCATAAGTCAATTTTTAGTATAAATTGATTGATTATTGATTGATACAACTATTTGAAAATCTGGAATCTGAGGGTGCCAAATAAATAAATAAATAAAATCAAAATATTGAGAAAATCACCTTTTAAGTTGTTAAAATATCCTGTATTTTCCAGACTATAAGTCACACTTTTTTTCATAGTTTGGCTGGTCCTGCGACTTATAGTCAGGTGCGACTTATCAAAATTAATTTGACATGAACCGAGTGAAATGAACAAAGAGAAAACATTACCGTCTACAGCCGCGAGAGGGCGCTCTATGCTGCTCAGTGCTCCTGTAGCCTACACTGAGTAGCACAGAGCGCCCTCTCGCGACTGTAGACGGTAATGTTTTCTCTTGGTTCTTGGTTCTAAATGAATGCAACTTATAGTCCAGTGCGACTTATGTTTTTTTTCTCATCATGACGTATATTTGGACTGATGCGACTTATACTCAGGTCCTTAACAATCTATAATAATTATAAAAAATGAAGTTTTTATATTTTTATGGTAGGAAATGTATCTTAATGATACATGATCTTTACTTGATATCCTTTTTTTTTTTTTGGCATAAAAGAAAAATCAATCATTTTGACCCATACGATGTATAGTTGGCTATTGCTACAAATATACCTGTGCTAGTTAAGACTGGTTTTGTGCTCCAGGGTCACAAATATGTATGGATGGATGGGAAAAAAATACAAGAAAAGTAGATAGATGCAAAGATAGCCAGATAGAACTCCTTTTAGAAGATACTCAAATCCGTTCTAAAAAATGTTCATTAAGACTGGTCCAGGATTTCGATTTGTCAGACTGACACAGAGGAAAGTGTTTTAGATTCTCTCTCATCTCGTGCCAGTTAAATGCTTCTGTGAGTTCGGGAAATTGTGTGGTAAATCAGGAATTGCTGTACACCGATCCATGACGCTACAAACCCAAATTTAGAAAGGCTTCCTTTCTGAGAAGCCTGGTGGTCTGGGTGGGGCGAGATGACACACACCCTCCGCCTGCGGTTTATATAAACAGAAGAAGAGAATAACAATTGATAATTGAACTAATCGAACAGTTCTCATCAACAGCACAACAGTGGCTTCCTGTGACATACATAATTTAAAACGGCACCGAGCTACACTGCTCGAGCGATCCACCCATCGGATATCGCTGACTCATTGTATCGAAATGCAGGGGCACAGTATAAAACACGTGTGAGCAGTATGCTGTTATTCCCGGCAGTATTATTGGGACTGTATTTGAAGAATGATCGCTGTAGGCTTTAGATGTTGAATGCAGAGCCCCAGATGGGCGTTGGCCTCCACCTCTGTTCCCAGTGGATGACAGCATTCACATAATGGCTGCTTATTGATCTCTTTTTCTCTCGTGTTCTCCTTCTCCCCCTGCCTGTCTCTGTAACCTAAAGTGAACCTGATGAACCATTAAAGAAGTGCTCTTGTTAGTCATGTAACTCTCGGTCTCGGTAGACTGCAGTCAATCCAGTGACCTGTGTTTGATGGGAATAGCCGTGACAGTGACCCGGTGACCCTGACCACCCATCTCTATCAGCAGCTCATCTGACTGATGGATTTATGAGTTTGCTGTTTGCATGCATGTTTGTGTATATGAGGTTTCTGTTGGGTTGATGTCATTCATACTTGTTTTCCGTTCCTTACAATTATCTATCCATCCTTCCATCCATCCATCCACCCACCCACCCACCCATCCATCCAACCCTCTACATTGCGAGTAAATCACTTGCATATGCGACTAAATATTTACTTGGGCAACTAAATGATGTCTAATATTAGCCAATGGCTGATAAATTATCAGATTTTACTTGCCAGTGTGTGAGTTGGAAAGTGAAAGTTTAACACAGATATATTTTAACTCACGAAACACTCTCTGACTGAGCGCTTCAGAGTTTCATGCTCCGTCAAGCTCATAGCTCATCGCCAGTTCATATTAATGGTTGTGCAGCGTGCCTGTATTTGACGTACCATAAACTCTTGTGTAGAGGCTCATGACTCGGTGTCGCTTTGAGAGAGAGAGACAGAATTGACACGCTACTTTTAAACTATATACTCTGTTGTATTTTCCTGTCAAAATAACGGCGTTCCCTTTGAATTCTTCAGCTTAAGAACTGCCGGGTGTTCAGGTAGTAGGCGGAGCTAATGCAAAATCATTGGCTGGCACTCACCTATTATCATTCCTGTATTGATTTCAGCAAATCAGTCCGAGCGAACGCATTCAACCTAATTAAAAATCATGAATTGATCCTTAGTGCATTTTATATTGTTCTTCTTATTAGAATTCATATCATTATCTTATCAGTATTTGTTTTTTCCCAATATTTTATTTACAGAAACACCGAATGACCAAAAAAGTACCACCACCAGTCCTACGTATGTATATGTATGGCAGTCTTGCAAGTTAACTAAAAAAAATTACTAGCCAATGGCGATTCAATTGCCAAGGTGTCCGTAGAGGGTTGCCATCAGTCTTTCAGTCTTTCTATCTGTCTGTCTATCCATGCGTAATGAGTGTAACAACTATTATATAAGCTTTATACAGTATTGAAAATTTCATCCTAGAGAATCTTTTGCACATTTGATTGTAATAACAAAGAAAAAGCCAAAACTTTCCATTTCTGTCAGTATAGAGTGGGCAGAGGGCAATTTTTGTAAGTATGATGAAAATGCCTCTCTTCCCACTGGAGTACATTCTGTGTGCCTTGCTGAAAGAAAGAGAGTGGGAGCCGAGAGCAGAATTAAAGGAATAGTTGGGCAGGGCACAGGGCTGTTGTGCTGTGAGGAGATTCACACAATGACTCGCTCTTTCAGCTGAACACAGCAGCTAATGCAGCTCAGCCTGTTGATGGTACACAGCTGGTGTGTATGAGAGAGAGGAAGCAAGAGAAGACAGATCAGACTGTGTGTTTAGCTATAACTCATTGGGCATGAGGTCATTGTCCAGAGTTTATTCATTTCAGTGAAAGATTTGTTCAGAGATCCTTTCTGTAGGTTATGTCAATACATCAGTAGAACCGGTCTGTCTATTATAAGGGAATGATTCACTTAACAAATTAGTTCAAACAGATTCATTAAGATTTGTTAAAAATTCACAACCAAACCTGGTTTTACTACCCTTTGACTGCAGATCTAATCATTTTAGCATCATAAGCAATTTCTCTTTATCTATTTTACAAATTTGGCAACTTTTTGACAATTGTCAAGCTTTAGATAATCAACAATAGCCTACATAATGGATTATTATTTTAACTTTATCCATTTTAATGTGCATGGTTATTATCAGTTATTTTAATTATTTAATAAATTGGTACATTTTTTGGTCATGAAATTAATTAACATACTGAACCCACATTGAGTCAGTCAGGAGATCCTTGGTCTTCAATTAGATGCCTCAGTTTGCTTCGTTTGTTCACATATTAGATACTTTGTGTTTTGAGATTGTTCATAAAACTTGTTCAGCACAACTTTTGAGTCATATATTTGATAGGTCCAAGTTACCAATTAAAATCTGGCACTCAAATGCTGTTTGCTTGCACCAAAGCAGGCATGTACTTGATGTTAGTGAATGAAAAAAATAAGTTTGTTAACATAATCTTTTTGTTCACTAATAGTGTTGTATTGATACTTCCGCTAAGATGTAACAAGGCTGGTTAGTCTTTATCACAGCCCATGTGCTGTGCTGTGCCTTTTTCTTCTTCGTATATTTGTGTTTTGGATTTAATGAGTTTATTTGTGTTTCATTAACGACTTGAAAACTTGTTGAACTCAATATCATGTTTATCGTTATTTGTAAACAAACACACAGTTTAACAGGCTCACATTCTGTATGTGATCGAACATTCAACTCTCACACACAAACATCCATCTCTCTGAGTGTGTTTAGGGATAAGATGTTTTTCCCTCGGGAAGCGTGTCCATGCAGGCCGGGACTGGAGCCTGGGACTCGCCTAGCTGGAGCGACTGATGGAGAGATAATTCACTCAGCAGCAGCCCGAGGGCAGGGAGGGCAACTCTCCTAACACAACTCATTTATCTCATTCTCTCGCATGTCTACCCGCTCTCGCATATTCTTCATTAGTTACTGCATCCATCAGAAATTCATCTTTTAGTTCTTAAAGGAACCATATTCTACACTTTTTCTCTGAGGTCTACTTATAATGTTGGTCCATGTTATTTTGCATCAAATAATTTAATTTAAACGACCATTTGTAACATTTTTAGAGTGTTAATTTGCCTTTAAAGACATGTTAATGACGTTGGAATTTGCTGGTTGGAATTTGCAGTGTCCTGCTTAAAAACATACAATAAAACAGCACGTGAAGTTCAACATCAAACTTAGAAACTTATGTTGAAGTCATAGTTGAAAAAGAGGCAGATGAACACTACCGTTCAATAGTTTGGGGTCTGTAATCTATCTATCTATCTATCTATCGATCGACCGACCGACCTATCTATCGACCGACCTATCTATCTATCTATCTATCTATCTATCTATCTATCTATCTATCTATCTATCTATCTATCTATCTATCTATCTATCTATCTATCTATCTATCTATCTATCTATCTATCTATCTATCTATCTATCTATCTATCTATCTATCTATCTATCTATCTATCTATCTATCTATCACACCGTTCAAGATTAACAATAACATTTAATTGACATCAGTGAGTAAAAGTGAGTCCTACATTACATGACAAAAATGTTGCTTAGCCAATGTCTCCAGAGACAGTTGGGTAAAACATGGTAATTGAGTCTTTCTCTTAAAGTTTGTACATTTGAGATTTAGATTTTTCTTCTTTCTTTACCTGCTAAGTTTAAAGTAGTGTTGCCATTTTGTTTCCTTTTCCGAGCATTAGACTGTGGGACAAATTTATGGCGGTGAGTAGGAAATGTAAAGTAGAAATATCCCACATCCGACTTTGAAGGAAACTTCCACATACGTGTTTTTCATCAGTCTGGGCCAAACGTGGGTGGTCATATGTTAAAGCGCTCATGGATTGTGACGTCAATATCATCATGATTTCTGAATGACCCATTTTTGCTTAGCTTAGTTTCCATAAAGGCTGAATGGACTGGTTAAGGAGCTTTGCTTCGTGAACATTAAAGTATGTCAGTGTAATACAACATCAAAGCTCAGCTTTCCATGATATGACTCCTTTAGCAAATCTCAGCAATTCGTGTCCCTAATTTTTCAGTGAATCCTCTCTTTAGCTTGTGGTTTTTTATTGGACATGAAGTTGTTTGTTATTTCCACCACTAACATTCTACCATACCTCGGTCTCCTCTGTCTATCTTTTCAGTGGCTTTCTTTCTCAAGATCATTCTGCTGCCTTATTTGGTTATCTCTCAGCTGAAATCTATGAATACACATTTCTCTGCCTCCCTCTTCCTCGTTCCAGTCATCTTCTCTCTCGCTCTCAGCTGCTTGTGTAGGTCTGACAGTTGTGTTTTCTTTTAACAAAGGAGTGCAGCTGAAAGGGTCGGAGGATTTCCACAACCTAGTGAGCTTAGGAACATGTATTCGTGATCATAGGAATGTTTATGATGCAATGGTGGTTTCAAATATATATAGCAAAATTGGTTTATTGCATCTATTCATATCTGTCAGACAGTCAAAGTGGCCAGTTCTTTTTTTTTGTCTAGAATAAGCTACAAGAATATCAGATTTATCCCTATCATGTGATGTTTTTATCTGTATCTAATAAGTCATAAAAATAATAATAATTAAATAACTAAAAAATGATGGAGGTGATGAGGAACCCTGCAAACCCTCACAACTGTGTGTCAAGGTCACTTAAAATATCAGGTAATTTATTTTTGTTTACATTATTATTATTATTTATTTTATTTTATGACAAGGCATGGTTAGTTTAGGTAATTTATTCCTGTGATGCAAAGCTGAATTTTCAGCATCATTACTCCAGTTTTCAGTGTCACATGATCATTCAGAAATTATTCTAATATGATGATTTACTGCTCAAGAAACTTTTCTAATAATTATTAGCAATGTTTTCAGGATGTTCTGATTATAAAAAGAAAGTTTACAAAAACAGCATTTATTTTATTAATATTTTTATCAATTAATATAGATTGGGCATAATAGATTTAATTATACTAATATAATAGATGAATATTTTTATGGGACTGTCCACAGCATTTATTAGTAAATGGGAAAAAGTCTGAGAATGTGGTTTGAAACGCTGGCCTTCCTCAGGGCTGTGTTTTATCACCAATTATATTTTCTATTTAAATAAATGAAATGACCTGTGATACTGACAATTTGATGCTTATTAAATATGCAGATGATATGGCACTGGTGGGTTATAAAAGTGAAGAGTAAAATATTTGGTGAGGGACAAACCCCTCTCACTGATCTTTTCACTGTGGCACTAAAAAGGAAAGCGTCTGTTATTATGGGAGACTCTTCTCATGCTCTGTATAGTTCTTTTCAGCTACTTCCATCCCGCAGACGATATAAAGTGCCTTTGATGCAAAGGACCAAGTATAAAGACGTTTATTCCGACTGCCATTGGTATTTTAAACAGGATCTTAAAATGATTATTTATTTTTTTATGTATTGTTTTAGTTGTGTTTTTGTGATGTAAAGTAGTTTGTTGTTGTGAGGACTATTTGTTCTGTTTTTGTGTTGAGCCATTTGTCTGAAGACGGTTTTCTACCCCCCTGCGGATAGACGTCAAAGCTTTTGAAATTGAAATATTTGAAAACATCTGTAACATTATAAATGTCTTCACTGTCATCTTTGATCAATTTAATTAATCCTTGCTGAATAACTTTTGAACTCTATCGTTCAAAACGGACCCTCTTCCATGTCATTGACCCTGTAGTTAAAAAAGTGGCTCCTCAAGGTTAATGAGAGACTGTCATAAGGTTTCCAGCAAACAAAAATTCCCCGTCAGCTATAAGACACAGAAGGAAAGAGCAGGAAGTGCTGCCCACATCTGTAATCAGCATTTGTGTGACTCCTCGGCCAGTTCAGCTAACATGAATCTCACATGGCTACATCAAGAGGCCAGCGGGACAATACACCTCTCCAAGAACCCTCGCTCTCTCTCTCTCTCTCTCACACGCACACACACACGCACACACACGCACACACACACACACACACACGCACGCACGCACACACACACACACACACACACACACACACTATATCATGGCACAGTCCTTCCAAACAACAGGAAAGAGAGCACAGATGGGTTGATAGTGAGAACCATGGTTTATTTTTAAAATCATGACTGGCGCTTTATGAGTGTTTATGTGAGAATGTGTCATTGGGACAGGAAACCAAAATGATCTGTAAATGAGCGTGTGTGTGTGATTCAGCCCCACAGGGGGTTGATATCTGTTTCAAATGAGCTGTTATGGGCTGGAAGCTCCTAGGGGCTGTTCTGTTATGGTTGAGTGCCATCGTCTGGATGATTTCAGGGGCACTACTGGAATATTCCCAAGTCCCTGCTTTATATTTGAATTCAAGGTCCAGAATGAACACTCGGCAAGTGGCTAATGCGAGAAAATGGACTTTGGCAAGTGAGTAAAACTAGCTGCCAGTTGGCTGAATACTTTATTAGGAACATAACGCATTGTTTATATCAGCTTGTAAGAATGAAAATTGGACCCTCTCTTTTATGCAAATCAAAATCTAGTCTACTATTGAAAACATCCAGGACATGTAATGTTCTTTTTTTTTCTCCAGAACTGTATGAGGTGACGTGGAATATTAATATACAAAAATATGCAGAGTTGTGAGGTTGAAAGATGACATGAGCATTTGTCACAAAACACACACACAGACACACACACACAAATAATTATGTTGTAACAGATACAACCCGAATTCCGGAAAAGTTGGGACGTTTTTTACATTTTAATAAAATGAAAACTAAAGGAATTTCAAATCACATGAGCCAATATTTTATTCACAATAGAACATAGATAACGTAGCAAATGTTTAAACTGAGAAATGTTACACTTTTATCCACTTAATTAGCTCATTTAAAATTTAATGCCTGCTACAGGTCTCAAAAAAGTTGGCACGGGGGCAACAAATGGCTAAAAAAGCAAGCAGTTTTGAAAAGATTCAGCTGGGAGAACATCTAGTGATTAATTAAGTTAATTGATATCAGGTCTGTAACATGATAAGCTATAAAATCTTTGTCTTAGAGAAGCAGAGTCTCTCAGAAGTAAAGATGGGCAGAGGCTCTCCAATCTGTGAAAGACTGCGTAAAAAAATTGTTGAAAACTTTAAAAACAATGTTCCTCAACGTCAAATTGCAAAGACTTTGCAAATCTCATCATCTACAGTGCATAACATCACCAAAAGATTCAGAGAAACTGGAGAAATCTCTGTGCGAAAGGGACAAGACCGGAGACCTTTATTGGATGCCCGTGGTCTTCGGGCTCTCAGACGACACTGCATCACTCATCAGCATGATTGTGTCAATGACATTACTAAATGGGCCCAGGAATACTTTCAGAAACCACTGTCGGTAAACACAATCCGCCGTGCCATCAGCAGATGCCAACTAAAGCTCTATCATGCAAAAATGAAGCCATATGTGAACATGGTCCAGAAGCGCCGTCGTGTCCTGTGGGCCAAGGCTCATTTAAAATGGACTATTTCAAAGTGGAATAGTGTTTTATGGTCAGACGAGTCCAAATTTGACATTCTTGTTGGAAATCACGGACGCCGTGTCCTCCGGGCTAAAGAGGAGGGAGACCTTCCAGCATGTTATCAGCGTTCAGTTCAAAAGCCAGCATCTCTGATGGTATGGGGGTGCATAAGTGCATACGGTATGGGCAGCTTGCATGTTTTGGAAGGCTCTGTGAATGCTGAAAGGTATATAAAGGTTTTAGAGCAACATATGCTTCCCTCCAAACAACGTCTATTTCAGGGAAGGCCTTGTTTATTTCAGCAGGACAATGCAAAACCACATACTGCAGCTATGACAACAGCATGGCTTCGTCGTAGAAGAGTCCGGGTGCTAACCTGGCCTGCCTGCAGTCCAGATCTTTCACCTATAGAGAACATTTGGCGTATCATTAAACGAAAAATACGTCAAAGACGACCACGAACTCTTTAGCAGCTGGAAATCTATATAAGGCAAGAATGGGACCAAATTCCAACAGCAAAACTCCAGCAACTCATAGCCTCAATGCCCAGACGTCTTTAAAACTGTTTTGAAAAGAAAAGGAGATGCTACACCATGGTAAACATGCCCCGTCCCAACTATTTTGAGACCTGTAGCAGAAATCAAAATTGAAATGAGCTCATTTTGTGCATAAAATTTTTAACTTTCTCAGTTTAAACATTTGCTATGTTATCTATGTTCTATTGTGAATAAAATATTGGCTCATGTGATTTGAAAGTCTTTTAGTTTTCATTTTATTAAAATTTAAAAAACGTCCCAACTTTTCCGGAATTCGGGTTGTATAATTCAATTCAATTCAACTTTATTGACAGACTCAGGGTCCATTAGAAAACCATACAACATTACAGGAACACACATGTACAACACAACAACAAATAGACAATTACCAATTATAAAAGACAGTTATACCAGTGCCTCCACAGCTGTGACTGGTATCGCACGACACTTTCACTAGGATTTGCCAGTAACTTAATAATACCATTCTATATTCATATAATTTATATTATTATTCAAATGTTTTGAGTCAATATATTTTTAAAAGAAGCCTCTTATGTTAACCATGGCTGAATTTCTTTGATCTAAAATACCATGAAAACAGCAATGTTGTGAAATATTATTACTGTTTAAAAATACTGTTTTCTATTTTAATATTTTTTTAAAGTAATTTGTTACTTTTTTTTGTGGAATTCGAGGTAAACCCCCCCCCCCCCCAGGATTCTTTAAAGAATATAGTGTGTAAATAATAAAAATAATAAAAATTTGTGTGTTTTTTTTTTTTTTTTTACATTATTAATTTCTAAATTTTCGATTTTGATACATTTACTTTTAGGATAAAAGTATTAATTCCTTAAAATAAAAAAATACAAATAAAAACATACTCCAGACTTTTAAATGGTGATGTTTATATAATGAAATAAATAAATAAATGATGACCAGGAAAATATTATTGTAAATTAAAATTTTTCAAATCACTCATCATTGGCAGGTGTAGCAAAAATAATACAGCAGGATAAGCGTGAATCATCTTGAGCTGACCACTAGGGTCTTGACTTCATGTCATGTCATCTTATATTAAGCTGTCAAAATTTGGTTTAGCTTTGCAGGACCATGATCTGGCTCTCCTCTCTTTTCCTCTCCTCTAGTCATCCCAGTGGAGGTTTGAGTTTCAGCCACTGGGGTCCACACTGTATTTCTACAGATGTGAATACACACACACGGAAGAAACACGTCATCTTTGCTGTCCAACATTGTAATTTATCTTTAATACATCTGCTAATTACACAGGGGTTGAGTGAACTGAAGAGGCCCAGTCCTGAGAGGGAGGGCACTGGGCCGCTTCTCTCTGCAGCTCTCCACCAGCCAAAGAGAAAAAAGAGCAGGAGATGACCAAAAAGAAGTGGAAATTTATTGTAAAGGGAATTCAAAAGATGGTGAACTTGATATCGCTGGATGACATGTTTTTTTTTATTGATTAACCATTTGATAGGGGATATCTTAATTAGAAATATTTGCTTTTGATGAATTTTTTAAAAGTATTTTATATTAACACACATTTCATATTCAATATTTGAAGCTTTTAAATATGCAGTCTTGGTGGCTGTTGGGCTCTGATCTCTATTTAGAAATAACTATATAAACCTATGCAAACATTACAGTAATAAAGGAATTTGCTCACTGGTCATTGAAGTTTAATGATGCATTCATGCTTAAACACTCAGAAATAGCAACGAAAAAATTAAATCCCACCATTACACATGATCAAACAAGCTGCCCAAAGCTTTTAAAAAAGGTTTTGTTTAAAATGGGGATGCACTGATATAAAACTGTGTCTGATATGGCAAGGCTATAATTATTTTTATGCATATTTTGTACTATTATTATATTAATTATTAGTGTTTTATAGATCAACTTAAGTTACCTTTAGCTAAACCAGCCGGTGGTTATTTTTCTTCTTTTTTTTCCCAGCAGGGTAGTACAATGTCAACTGATACTGAATTCAAATATATCTAATATTGTCTAATAACCCATATGATACTGTGCATCCCTACTTTACAATGTTTCTAGTGAGTGACTGATACTTTCTTGCTGTTGAAAGTCGTTAAGCCTTCGATAACTTTATTATTAAATATTAATTTGTGTGTGTAGTGTGTACATTCATAACACTCCAACACCGAAATCCACATCATATTGCTTTAATAAACAAGAACACAAACTCCAGCCTATTGATAAATGATTTGGCTTGTGGTTAAAGGAACATCCAGTTTAAGTTGCTGTGTTGTTGCTTGCGCCCCATAACCCTCTGGATTGTGGAAACTTTGATGGTTGCCAGGAGGCACGGTCGCTGTTGTGATGGGGTGTGGTTGTTAAAGCAGCTGCACTGATGTGGAATTCAGCAACGCAGAAGGGAAATCACACACTGAAACACACCATTCACACAGACAGGAACGCTCAGAGCCATACAGGATGTATTTTTAGAGCAGAACAATCTCACAGTTGACTTAAGAGAGGTCAGTGTTGAGACGGCTGCTGGTGAGGAGAATGTCTTCAGGTATCTGACACATACACCACTCATCTCCACCCCTTCAGGCCTCATGTCAGATTGGTGTACATGTTAACATTTAGAAGTTACATTTGCACTTTTATGTGAGTTGACACTACTAGTCTCTTATTCTCACCAAGGCTATATTTATTTGATCAAAAATACATTAGAAACTGTAATATTGTGAAGTATTATTAGATTTTAAAATAACTTTTTTCTATTTGAATATATTTTAAAATGTAATTTATTTCTGTGATGCAAACTTTTTAGCTTCGTTACTCCAGTCTTCAGTGTCACGTGATCTTCAGAAATCATTCTCATATGATGATTTGTTGCTCAAGAAACATTTCCTATTATCAAATGATGAACAGTAATGCTGTCGAAATGTTTTTTGTGGAAACCATGATAATTTTGATAAGTTCAAAAAAAAAAGAAACAAAATATATATATATATATATATATATATTTATTTATTTTTTTATTGTTTTTGTTTCTTTTTTTTTGAACTTATCAAAATTATCATGGTTTCCACAAAAAACATTTTTTTATATATATATATATATATATATATATATATATGTGTGTATATAAATTGCTATTGACTATTAGCTGGAAACTGAATGCAATTGTTTTGTAATGTAAATATAAAAAAAGTCAGTTTTTTTTTTCTTCAGTACAGTGGAAGTCAATAATAGTAACCAAAACTCTTCTTCAAAATATCTTTTATTATATTATTTTCTATATTTTTATGAAAAAAGACAGTCATACGTGTTTGAACTGACATGAGTGTTAGTGAATGCTAACAGAATTTTTCTTTATGGCTGAACTATCCCTTTAATATACATATGTGTGCAATATGTGCCTAGCCTGATGTTCCTTTCATGGAAGTCTAGTTCTTCCCAAGTGATTTTTTTTTTCTTCTCTAAACCTCTTTTGTTTTTTCCTTACCACATTCGCCTCTGTCCTGCCCACCAGGTGTTTTTAATGCAATGTAAAACTGCTTTGAAACTATGTATTTTGAATGCAATACCAGTTGATCTGATCTAACCTCAGATAGCATCCAGGCACAACATTTTTTTAGATATCTTAGGTTAGCAAATAGGTTAACTTTTGTTTAAATGTGCCTCTGAATAGGTTATAGGCACAGTCTACTGCATTTATGTAAACACTCTGTTGCTGCAGTGCTGCCATCTGTTGGTGGTTTCTTCTCACTACAACCCGTTGGTTTTGCTTCAGATCTGCAGCCTGTTGGTCAACGGCTTTGCTGAGGATTACAGCTAAAATTAACCAGCTTAAACTACCAGAGTATTTTTTTTCCACACACAAAAACATACACACACTTAAACACACACACACACACACTCAGGAAAGTCAGATTAAAGTGTGTCTAGACTGGGTTCTGCTCTCTAATGCTCTTGGGACCAAATGGTTTTGACATGTCTCCTATTATCTCCTGTCTCGTTTAAACAGCTGATACTCAATATCAGCACACGTTACACACATACAGATGTGGCTGTGTTTGTTTTGTGCTGTTTGAACTGATTTTAGCTTGGCGCTTGTCATTGCAGCTCTCATTCATTCATACTTTAGTGCCAGTGTGTATGAATGCAGACTGTTTATTTTCATGTGACTAGCAGGGGTCAGACTACATCCTTTTTAGAAAAAGTGCATGAGTGAGGGTGCACGTGTGTTTTATGTCGATATAGGCATATATGATTTATGTTATGTGGTTATTTTTGCATGAAGCATTCTTTGAGACTTTGTCAGAAGAGACGCTGAGTTCCTCTGGTTTCGAGTATCTGTTCCATCAGCATGTGTTGATAAATGAATCAGCCATGTTTGTGTGAGGATGAAAGGGATCAGCTCATATCAGAGCATGTGCAGATCAAACATCTGCCGCTCACGTAGCTTTCACAGCTCCAGTCTGTTTGAACATGAGGGCTCTACAGTGCTGTTTATGTTTTTGTAGATAAAGTAGCTCAGAAGGGAAAAAAAGTACAGTATTCCTCAGAAGTGATTCTATAGAGTTCCATTTTATGGATGTACACAATCTCTCTCTCTCTCTCTCTCTCTCTCTCTCTCTGTGTGTGTGTGTGTGTGTGTGTGTTTTAAACTACTATCTGACATTGATGGATATTTATTTGCTGATATTGGATATATGTTTTCACTTGTTGTAAGTCATAGATCATCACTAATACACTATAAACAATAAAGCGCTATATAAATGCAACATTCAAATAATACAAATATAATTAAAAATACTATCAGTTAATACAGTGTTTAAGTTATAAGGGTATTTAAAATTAAATCCCTAGTTGATTATTTTCAGACATCTTAATTTAATTTGATAAAAACATGATTTATATATTGTAAAAAAAAAAATTATAAAGAAAAAATTCACACAAACACACACACACACACAAAATAAAAATAATTCACAAAAAAAGTTTTTTTGTGTGTTTTTTGTATTCCCCATTCATACGTAAATTTAACACTAGTGTAATATATTTTATTTTTACTCATTTTACTCATCATGGCCATGATTTGTTAAAGTAAAAATTAGAATATAATAATAATAATAAATAATAATAATAAATAATAATAAAATCTGTCTAAATTAACTGAAGACCACCAAAAGGTTAATAAAATTTATTTGAGACAAAGGTGATGCATCTGGTTACATTTTTTTGGGGTTTCGTTTTTCTTGGCTTTTAAAAAAACTAACCACATAGCAATAAAAATGTTCTTCTGGAATTGTTGACATACAAATTAATGTGGATTGCATAGCTCATAAATTCTTATGGGATAAAAATTTATGTGAAGTAAGTTCATAATTACTTAAAATCACAGACTTTTCTGTCTTGGCAAATAGGAGACGGAGATCTCTCTCACTTTTGTTGTTCTGTTTAGTTCATACAGGGGTGAGGAAAAGGAGGATGAGCTTCAGATTAGACTGCAGGAAGTCTTGATATCCATATCTAATTACTAGAGCTTATGTGTCTTATGTGTCCAAAACACCTCAGGCGTGTGTGTCTGTGTGTGTGTGTGTGTGTGTGTGTGTGTATATATATATATATATATGTATATATGTATATGTTTGTGTGTGTGTTTCCTCCATTAAAGCTTTCCATGCATGCTTTCATAATAACTCAAAAGGATATTTAAGGTCATAAGTATATTTTGTGTGTAAACAGAAAATATGAAGCATTTATATGATTCAGAATGACTTAATCTTCAGTCTATTCATGACAGCTTCACCTGGCGTGATAAACCGTGTGTGTGTTGTGTTGCATGTATTGTTGTGTACTTACTCTGGCTGTATGTTGTCGTGCCGGTACACGTCTAACAGTGTGGCAGGTGAAACCAGTCCATCCTCATTTGTAACGGATCTCAGGTGTGTGTTGTGGAGTTGAATGAGAAGGAAATGCCTGCGTCTCTCTCTCAAACACACACACACACCAGAGACCTGTCGGTTGGGTGAGATTTTCCCCAGATGTGTGTGTGCTAGTGTCAATATGTGACCCAATAGATGATATGCTACTGTGTGTCTTGTGTTGTGTTGGTGTGATTGTGTTTGTGTGTTGTTTTATAGCAGCTGTTTTAGTCTGGTTCAGAGAGCAGCTGCAGTGAGGTGCCTGGCACCCTGTGTTTTTGTCTGTCATTCTCAGTTTTTCTCTAAGTCTTTTGGTTTTTCTTTCCCATAGCGGTCATTCCTTCATTTGTGCTTTTTTTTAGTTAGAAGCTATATGCACTCTTTTTCTGTCCTTTTAAGACTTTTTTTTGCCAACGGAGCCATTATTTAGTTCTTTCTCTGAAGGGACTTTTAGAAAGCGGTGTTTTTTTTTTTGCCCTGCTCTGTTGATTTGTGTTTCACACACAGTCGAATGGTCTTTCAGAGCCGCTGGGGACTCTAGCAGGTTTCAGCAGAGCCACAACATGCTGTTGGACTACATGGACTTTTTTAGTACTGTCCGATGGCTTCAGACTTCTTCTTTTCATGTCTTTTGCTTGATGGAACAAAGGATTGTGTGACAAAGATGAAAATGAAATGGAAAGATTAGATAATGCAGAAATCGGAGAGCTCTGAGGGGTAAAAGGCAAAAGTTTTTCTGTGGCAGACAGTAATGAGGGCTGATGGAAGAGACTGTAGAGATGACTGTGATAAAGACAGAAAAGGAGCCAGAGGGATAAAGATGGCAATAAGAAAATGAAGCCTTAGCCTATAGTGTTGGTTTGAGTAAGTTTAATTACATATTGGAGGGATTTTATTTTAACCCTTGTAAGCTTTTCAGTTATTTTTGGCTGATTTCTTTTAAACTGGGTGAATATTTTAGAAATGAAAAAAAGAAAAGAAAAGAGGATTAGATAAGTCTGTCAATAAAAAAGTCACCTTGTCAATTAAAAAAAATATATATATTTTTAGAAGGGTTAAAAAAATATATTGCTGAAAATGAGTTGCATATTGAATTAGAGGGCGGGGCATTCTCATTCTAGGGAACATCTGATTGGATGGAATTCTGTGCGGTGCCGGATGAGGATTTATAGTGAGTGTTCCGAAAGAAAAAGAATGTAAATTTTGAGCCTGTAAATGTGCTAAAAGTGATTTATTAGGTGTAAACTGGCTTGAACATAACCTCAAAGGTAACAGACATTGACTAAAAGCAACAAAACTCTGATTTTGATTTTGTGGGTTATTTAAAAAGAGTAGGCATATGCAAGTGAGATAAAGAATAGCTAACTATTGAGCAGCAAATAGAGCGCGGGATCGTGACGTGAGCGGATCACAGTAACGCAAGGCATTGTGGGATTTTAGGACACGGAGGTTAAGGGAGAAGCGTAGAGTAGCAGGCAGGAAGAAGTGATAAAGGGAAAGGCACCTGAATGAATGAGAGAGAGAGAGAGAGAGAGAGAGAGAGAGAGAGAGAGCAAAAGAAAAGTAGGAGGGCCGGCCCACTCATAGTGACTGAGAGCCAGAGTTTAGAGTTTGTCAGGAGATGACAGAGTGGGGAGAGAGAAGGACTGAATGAGCTGAATGGTTTAAAAAGTGAAGGAATAGAAGAAAAAAAGACTGAAGCAAAGAAAGAGGAGGAAAACTGATGCGTGAAAACTTGGATTTAGTTCATTTTTCCATCCTGCAGCCGGCTTCACTGGATCTACATCTTGCCAGCACTGCCACGTGCTCGCCACACACACACACACACACACACACACACACACATACACACACACATACTTCTGGGTCTGCCAGACAGGGGTATGTGGCCACATCCTGGATCACTCTCATCTCTGGAAATGCCTCTGTGGTCGTAACACTCGTCTGTGTGCGTGTGCGTGAGCATGGGAGGTGTGGAGTTAACCGGTGTGATGTGGAACTATCAGTTTAACTCCGGAATCCTTTAAGAAGTTTCACCAGCATGGATTAACAAAATATGAGGAGATTTGGGCATGTTCAACAGAATCTGGAATTTCTCCTCTCTTTGGGAGAGAACAGACACATCTTTAAGCTGACTTATAGTTTTTAACTTTTCCCTATTTCTGGTTATCAGATTGTTATTTATTTATTTTGCCATATAGAAAGGTCTTAATGGTTCCTTTGTGATTGCGACTCGTCTTTTTGTGAGCCCTTGCACACTCCTGTGTGTGTTGATGTGTGATGTGGTCAGCGGGTCAGGTGCCGTTGGCGATGCCTGCTGTGTGCCCGCGTGTAGGGGGTAAGGAGTGGTGCTTTCAGGATGTGGTAGGAGTGGACTGCAGCTCTCCAGAACCTCGCTGTATCTGGGTGGCGGTTTTACATGGGGATACACCACAAATAAATGTTTCCAACCTCCAAAATGACACTATTGAAAGCACAAATGGCATCAATGCCAGCAGAGCACTGCCGAGACCCTCACAGACCTGCAGGGTAAGCTGTTTTTATGTATGTATGTGTGTGTGGAGAAAATGAGACATATAGCATAATCTATTGGTTAAAATGCTTTTGAAAGACCTTTATATTTATTTATTTATTTATCACTTTGGTCAGAAATTAAACTAGGCAAAAATGCCACTTCATACATAAAAAAAGCCCAAAATGCATTATAATTACATTATATTATTTACAGTAGCATTATATTGTAACATTTGATATATTTTTATATGATTATTTAAGTATTATATTAAATGTATTATATTTATTAGAATATTCTGTTATTTTAGGTGTTTTATAAATATTAAGTATTTAAATTGTGTGTGACTTTACAAGGTAAAAGGTCTTAAAAAACTTTTCTGAGAATGTGCTTTTTACTTGCATTTACAGTATGTCTTATCTGAAACATTAACCATAGAGAGAGTTTTGGGAGGTCAGATACACTAATTAGAAAGTAAAGGCACCAGATAAGGGGTTATAAAAGTCCTTCAGATGACTGTGTATGTTTGTGTGTGTGTTAAACTGATTGGTTGGTGTGGTTTTGCTTTAAGCGCCTAGATTATAGGATATAGTTA
Organism: Carassius carassius; assembly: GCF_963082965.1. Lineage (NCBI taxonomy): Eukaryota > Metazoa > Chordata > Actinopteri > Cypriniformes > Cyprinidae > Carassius > Carassius carassius. Next base: position 37,142,467 of record NC_081755.1, on the reverse strand, counting down.
GGGAATGTCTAGTTCTGTTGTGTATATAGGAGTCTGTTTGTGTCTGAGATTGTCCTGTCATGTGATCACACACTTTAAGATATTCATAAGACATATTCCCAGGCATGTGAGGATGGAATAGTGTTGACTGGGATGGCATATTCTTCAGAATTTTACGTGTAGACAGACAGCTGTCGGCCAGACGCATGCTCATATGAGACGCTAACCCAAACCAAAGTCAACCACTTTCAACTGTGTGTGGTCGAGCTGCTCCTTCAGTTGGGTTAACTGCTCCATGTCCCCCTAAAAAAGCAAACTAAACCTCATGTTTAAACAACCATCATAATCCGTTCAGAGATGAAGCCTTTCATTTTTTCCCATTGCAGAAAAGGAAAATGTCTCTAGAAGGACAGACTCTGATCTGCTAATAAAGGCCAGGAATTTTAATACTAATCTCTGTTATAATTTACGTGTAAACTTGCCTATATGCGCCAACTTGTGGCCAACTGATCCTTCACAAAGAGGTTGATTGACGGGCGATCTGACCAGTCATAATGCCAAATCCGCCATTTTGTTCGACGAACAAATCAGACAGGAGAGATAGAATAGTATAGAGATAGTCTTTCTGCGGCTGAAATAAAATATAGGCGCTACAGTGATCTGTCACAACACATTAAAGAGCCACAAAATGGTATTTAATGTTTGATTTTTGTAAAAAATAAAAAAAAAGACAACATTTGAAAGCTGAGACCTTGTTTCATACCAGAAGTTACCTGCTGTCCGTGTTGTCAGTGTCCTCTCTGCTCCGAAATGTATTTTTTACTGCATGATTTGTAATGTTAGAGCGTCATGGCTTGTCAGACATAAGCCCCTTTCACACTGCCATTCCGGCAAATACACGGGTAAAGTGTTCCGGCAATTGTTCCCGGGTCACTAGATTTTGCACTTTCACACTGCCAGTGATTACCCGGGATATGTGCGTGCTTTCACACACAACCCTTAAAGATCCCGTAACGACACGTGACATCAGGGCGTGACGTGTAATGTATGAGTCGAAAACGTTAGGCACGTTATACTTTCACTGAAGCAAGCGAACGATCTCGGCGTTAGCGCAGAAAGTGAGGAACAAACTGATCTCTGCTTCATTACAGTTTGCACATATTTTTTTGACACGAACTTTCTTCAAAACAGCCGGTAAAAGAGTCGCGCGATAACGCACGTCATCACTTCGACACGGCATTAGATCTGGCTTTTGTTCACACAGCGCTCGTCCCGGGATTGAACCCGGCAATGTTACTAGGTCCCCGACCCGGGTTCAATGCCGGAATCAATCCCGGGACATGGTTGCTTTCACACAGAAGGCGACCCGGCAATGTTCCGGCAATATGCCGGGTCCGACGTGCAGTGTGAAAAGGGGCTATAGCAACAGTAACAGTAAGGAGGGTGTTTTTTTTTTACAAAGGGTCAATTTCATAGAATTTGGTACATAGCCTCATTAAGACTATCTGCATATGCACACCAAATTTCATAAAGATAAACCATTTAATATTGAAATAATTGACTTCTAAATTTTAATTGGCTGTTAGCTGCCATCGATGCATCCAGAAATGGATGAAATTTTAAATAGAATATGTTAGAATTTTTAGCAAAGAAACACCAGACTAAATTTTAATTTCCTCGATCAAACAGTCGTAGCGCTATCAGCTTTTCTGTTATAGTCTATCTTATTGGTAGAACTTCGTCACCTTCTATCTGACATTTGTCAAAATGGAGTTATTCGCATATTCTTATTCTGTGACTATTTACATTATTTGATACTTCTTTTGTAAGTTGTGTACATTTTGGGCCTGTTTTTCTGGAAAACTAAAAAGGGTTATATGTACAGAAGTCTATAAACAGCAAAAATTTTGAAGCCCAATATCTCAAAAGTGCTCATATGCAGATAGAACCTTTAATTCCAAGGCGGTGATTTGACTACATTGAACTAAACTGAGTAAATTATAAGAATGTCAGCTGCTTGGACCCCTAACAGGTAAGTAGTCAGTTAGCAGTCATGACCCAATTTGACTTATTGTATGCTTAAGGACAATCCCCCTGGATCAACATGGGTTTAGATGACTTGCTCGAGGGCACAACAGTGAAAGCTCATGTATCACATTTGAACCTACAACCTTTCAGTCACCAATTCAAATCTTTAGCCACTACGACATACCACTCAACTTTTACAATACTGTAAAATTAGCTTATATAGCTCAGTAATATTGTTAACTAAATCTGTTATTTAATGAAATTATTCATTTGAAATGTTGCCTTGGTAGCGAACCGAAATAATTTGAAGTTGAAGCAAGTTTAAATTGATATGCTAAACCTAAAACTAAAATGAAATTGAAAACTTTAGAATAAAGAAACAAAGAAAAATGACAAAAACAAGAAAATGAATTTAAAAAACTGATGTAAAAATAAAAGCTAATTACAAATAAAACAAAAAAACAACTATAAAGCTATAAAACTATAAAGATGTCTGATTCTAAAGGTCATGCTATGATATGCGCCACAGTGTCCGTTTAGTATTGAATGGTCATTATATGGTTCAATTATGTTGAGTATAAACAATGTCTATTTGACATTAAAATCATGTTGATGTTGAAGTCACTCTGCTGGATACAAGTACATTCATTCATATTCCCTGCAGTTCTGTTTATTTTTTTATCCTGGATTGAAACATTGCTATAAAGGTGGAAAATCCTGTTTAACGGAGCTCCAGCGGAACTGAAAGAGCTGACAGACAGGTTTAAACACACATACACACCTCTCCTTAGTTGTGTGTGTGTGTTGCAGTCATAGGGCAGGGTGTCAGGGATTAAAAACTCAACATTAATTACGCTCAACTTTTCAGCAGGATCACACACTCAGCTGTTTGCAGTGTATTGTTTCTGGCGACTGCCTTTGAGTGTGTGTGTAAGCATAGCCTGCCAACTTAGAGGACTGGAGACATAATAAAACACTCATCAGAATAGGTATTTTGAGGGCATTTAGCAATATACATTCTTAAGTCAATGTCCACATTTAGTTTCCCATTCTTTCCCTGATTTATGACTAAATTAGCCTGAATCAACACTAGAAACACGTCACCCTCTAAGAAAAATGTGTCGGGTGTGTGTTAACCCATCATCAGCTGGCCATAAACTATGACCTCAACCCAACTGTTGGGCTGAATAAATTTTGGATGCTGAACAGAAGTCATAAGTGCATATTTCTAGTGCACAACACTATTGTGATTATTATTATTTTTTGTAGATTTATTTTTGGCAGTTTGCTGGGATTCGAAATCGGGACTCCCATAACTCAACGGTGTTATATGTCGGTGCACTGCCCACTAGGCTACCGGCGCCAAAACTACTATGATTTCAACTATATTTGCATATTAATTTGGCTGATGCCTAGTTAGACAGACAAATGCAAATATATATATATATATATATATATATATATATACAGTACAGACCAAAAGTTTGGAAACATTACTATTTTTAATGTTTTTGAAAGAAGTTTCTTCTGCTCATCAAGCCTGCATTTATTTGATCAAAAATACAGAAATTTTTTTAATATTGTGATATATTATTAGGATCATTATCACATGATCTTTTAGAAATCATTCTAATATGATGATTCATTATCAAAGTTGGAAACAGTTCTGCTGCTTAATATTTTTTCAGAACATGTGATACTTTTTTAGGATACTTTGATGAATAAAAAGTAAAAAAAAAAAAAGAAGCTATGTTTTTAAAATATAAATATTTTGTAATAACTATACACTACTGGACAGTAATTTTTTTTCTTTCTTTTTTTTAAAATAAAATCAATACTTTTATTCAGCAAGGATGTGTTAAATTGATAAAAAGTAATAGTAAAGAAAATATATTATTAGAATATATATTATTAGATTTGTTTTATTATTTTGAATAAATGCAGTTTTTTTTAACCTTTTATTCATCAAATATATTAGACAGCAGAACTGTTTCCAACACTCATAATTAATCAGAATATTAGAATGATTTCTAAATGATCATGTGATAGACTCGATGTTACATGTGACACTGAAGGCTGGAGGAATGATGCTGAAAATTCAGCTTTGCATCACAGGAATAATTTTTTTTTTAAGTATATTCAAATAGAAAACTATTATTTTAAGTAATAATATTAATAATTTGTAATAATATTTCACAATATTACTGTTTTTTCTGTATTTTTGATCAAATAAATGCAGGCTTGATGAGCAGAAGAAACTTTTCAAAAACATTAAAAATAGTAATGTTTCCAAACTTTTGGTCTGTATGTATGTATGTATGTGTATATATATATATATATATATATATATATATATATATATATATATATATATATATATATATATATATATATATATATATATATAATTTTATAATTTTTTTTTTCAGAAAAAATATTGAATTGGATTTTATTTTGGTTATGTTATATGTATATATATATGTGTATATATATATGTGTGTGTGTGTACAGATTAAATTGGTTTAGATTCTTATTAACATTTATTTGAGAGAATATTTATTTTGCATACCTGGTATTTAAGCATACATCTAAGAAAGAATTTGTGATTTTCATGCATAATGCATGAAAATAGAGCGGTGCATGAAAAAATTAATCAAGATACAATCTCTGAAAAGAAATGTTAATGTTTTCAATAATGTCAATCGTTCACATATTTTTGCTGGAAAATGAGACTCTTTTTCTCCATTTAAGATGTGATATAAAGGACATTGTTGTGTACCACTGGATCTATGGACATCTGACTTGCAACGTGTCAGTAAACTTCTCAAAAGCTTTTGATCTAATGGGAATGTCGTAAGTGTTCTTGGAGGTCTCTCTGACGTCAAACAGATGACTTGTTTGAGTGCTTGGTTTCCTTGGAGAGACACGTTTGCAGTCCATTAGAATGTTAGTGATGAAACATACATGACGAGAACAGAATAGAACAAAGCAAAAGTTTAATGCTTTAAATGGATGGACATTGCTGGACCATAAGGTGACCAGCATGTGTTTTTTTTTGTGTACACTTGTGTGTTTTTTGGGGGTAATAACAGGGTTTGGTATTCTCAGTGCTGGGAGGAACCTTGTGGTCGAAACCTGCGTGTTGGAGCCTGTTGGAGACTGAGCTCTCCCTCTCTTTCTCTTTGTAAAGCTAGCCTCTTCATCTCTGTCTGTACATGTCCTGGCTTAACAGTAAATGTTAAGGAATTCACACATGCATCCTGTCACTTACCCAGCCTTATTGTGTCTTTCACTTTTATTTGTCTTCATCTAATCCATTGAGCAGGCCCACGCGCGCATGAACTGCAGAAAACTCCCAAGAATTTAAATGGAGAAAGACAAGAAATTTAATGCAAGATACTTTCTCTGAAAACGAGCCTTAATATCTTTGCAATATCTATGCAAATTAGCTTCTCGGGTAAATGTATCATATTTTAAGGAAACCTTTAATTCCTTGTGTTTATTAAATATTTTAGCTTTTTTCAGCCACCTTAGCTCTATTTCATGTGAGGTGATTAGATCCATTCCACAGATTTTTTCCCAAAAATTCACTGCAAATTTAGTCTATTTTCTGTCTATTTAAAAAAACTGACAGGGATAATTCACCTGATAGTGTTGTTCCTGTACAAATTTCTTGCATCAAACTGAAGTAGAAATTAGAAGTTTAACTGAATATTCTTGCTGCTTTTCTCCATGTAATGAATGTGAATAAGAACCAGAGCCTGTCAAGCTCTAAAATACCAAAAAGAGAACAAATGACATGTGAACTACTTTCAAAGGTCGTTCAGTGAAACATTAAGTTAAGTTTGGTATCCACTGAAAATCTTGTCAACCTTTTTATTGTATGGAAAAGAGAAGCTTTGGCTTATATTTCCCTTTTTGTTTTACGGAAGAAAGAGCGTCATACAGCTTTTGAAAGACATGAGGGTGAATAAATGACTGTAGAGTATCCCATTTTTAAATGAGCTATCCCTTAACAGAAGAAAAGGAAATTAAACCAAAAGCATCATTCCACACAATATGTTGGGCTGTTTAAAAGGAGCATTACTATTTGTCTATACAGTATGTGTGTGATTATGCGTGCAAGTTGGTAAGAATGCAACTGAAAGAGAGAAGGTTCAGACATAAGCACAGCCAAATGAAAACAGCGTGTGAGACAGAAATAGTGTGAGAAGCAGAGAGGGGGTGAGACTGCGGTCAGAGTCAGGACCGCTGGATCACAGAGTATGACTTCTGCTGAGTGCAGAGAGATGTGAGGAGTAACGGGCGAAGAGGAGACATTTGAGAAGAAAATGTCTGCTTTATATGAAATGAGTTGCCAAATAAAAATAAAAAAATCCCCTTGTTTTTGGCACCATTCTTAGGGAACTTCCTGCCCTAACTGGACTTCCTGTTATAGTGAAACCACAGGGCTGGTGAAGTTGTTGGTTTTAGGTTGAAGAGAAAAGTGGTATTTTTTTGCAAAATGTGGGGAATGATGATGTCACGTTTCAAATAAAATACCACTACACGTCTGCGGGCTGTTTTGTCCCAGTACTCAGGCGTCAAAGGGACTCTTTAGTGAACTAATGTGTTAAATACTTATTTGGAGAACCAAAGCGAATAAAATGAAGATTAAGGGTGTATTCACACCTGTCTTGTTTGATTCTACTGAATCGAACTCAAGTTCGTTTCCCCCTTTGGTGTGGATCTTTTAACCAGGTGTGAACACAGCAATTGTACTCGGGTGCGGATCAAACAACCGTACCGAGACCCAGCTGAAGAGGTGGTCTCGGTCCTCTTCCGAACGAACTTTGGTACGGTTGAATGGATGAACCAATGAATGGATGATCTTGGCACACGTGTGGTTTTGTTAACAGTTTCTGGTTCACTTGCAAAAAGGACAGTGTGAAAGCAAACCGCACCAAACAAAAAAAATCTACGTTTTATTTGGTCCGTACCAAAGCAAGTGAACTAGCGGACTTTCCTGGGGTGAATACACCCTAAATCGAAAATAAGTTTTTTTTTTTTTTTTCTTCTTTTTTTTATGATTTATTTTTGTAGTAGCAATCCCTGGCCTTTATTCTTACTAATCTACTAAATAATGTTTCTGTTAGTGGCCTCTAAGAATTCCTTAGAGAATGTTGACATCATAAAAATGACATCATGGCTCCCAAATGTGGAGAGATGTTTCCCGTTCCCTCCCCCTTTCAGTTACTTTTCCTCACATGCCCACGTCTTGTTTGCACAGGTGGCGTAAGTAGACTGACAGATCCAAAATAGTTGGGATGGTCATTTAGAACAACAGGGTGTTATTTCTTGCAATTATTTCTGCCAAGAGTATTCTCCAATTATCACATTAAATGTGACTTATTTGTCAACACAGATGCATTTCATTTGCATTAGATGCAGTGTTCTGTGTGAGATGTTATCCCATTGAAATAATAGTTTTGGACTAAATGAGTGACTGAAGGAATGGGGAATGTCTAATTACAGCTTTTTCTCTGTGTTTCCTCCAGGCAAAGGGGCGGAGAGATAGGACCTCTTCATCCAGTGAGAACCCTCGGCCGGTGGTCAGGAGCGGGGCAGATGGGTTGGGCGTGTCCTGGCAGGGTCCACGTACACTGGTGCTCCATAAGAACTCTCAGGGCTTTGGCTTCACATTACGTCACTTCATCGTTTACCCTCCAGAGTCCGCCCTGCACACCAGTCTCAAGGTGAGGATTTCTGCAAACTATCACAGAATCAGGCAGCAAAACGTGCACAGCTCTGACTTACAGCACACTAGATGAACAGCTGAAATAAAACATCCCTGTCTCTCAACTACAAAGACTAAGTTGTGCTCTAGGCCTGTGCATTAGGCTTTCAAGGACTTTTATCTATAAAAAAAAAAAAAGAGCCTTTGGCATGATATTAGGGCTCAAAAAATATTCTTAAAAAAACTGGAGCAGTTTTTTGGAACTCATTAATGGTATCAGACTCTAAAATGCCTTTTGTTTTAAGGGTACATACAAATCAATAGCTGGTCCACCTAGAACTTCACCTCACAGAGCCAGAGCGGAATCATTTTTCCTTTACATAATTTTTCTAAAGAGAAGAGGAGGAAGAGAGGACTAAGTAAACATTTTGTTCATCATAATTAATCATAATTAGAGCGAAAATATCCAGTGATTATATAAGGAAAGCCGTGAGATATCTAATCATGTCTGATATCAGTTTGTCCTGTTCACTATGTTAAATGTGAATATATGCAATTAACTAACTTTTTTTTTTTTTATCTGATCTGATCTGACACTTTTTGTTGATGTAATTTTATATGATTACCTTGATTCAGTCATATTTAGTAATATTTTTTACTTCTATAAAACCAGTTTACATTGTTGCTACATTTTTTTTAAATGTAGGCCTATTGAAAGCCTGAGACAAAGTATCTTTATCAGTTATATGCTTTATAAATGGGACATACACTATAATTTGAATGTTTGGGGTCAGTGAGAGATTTTTTTTTTTTAAGGAAATTAACATTTTTAAATCGTTTAAAATGATGGTAAAAAAAAATTCAGCTTTGCATCACAGGAATAAATTACATTTTAAAATACATTCAAATAGAAAAATTATTTCACAATATTACCGTTAACTGTATTTTTGATCAAATAAATGCAGTTTCATTGACAATAAGAGACTTCAAAAAATAAATAAATAAATATTGCCAACCCCGGTAGTATATTTTATTTACGTATTTTATTTAGAAACGGGCTACAGAAGTTTAAACTGTGTGTGTGTGTACATGATGGATAAACAAAGCCCCATTAACACTGGATTTGGCATCTCTTCTCTGAGAAGCTGCTGTTTGCTTTCCTACTCAAAGAGCCTATTTTGTGTTTGACTGGTACCACACGCGCTCTGGGCTGGTCCGGGCCGTACCAGGGCTGCTGGGACAATGAGTTCTGGTCCATTCACTGTTCCCAGTGTCCACGTGTTCACATGACTGTGTGGCACCCTCCATCTGTCACCCCACCACACGTGGACTTTCTTTTTGATCTGTGGGTTGAATGTTGATTATAAATCTTAAAGTTGCGCTCACTGTCTGTCACTCTCTACCCATCTGTTTGCCCCTCTGTCTGTCTTTCTCCCGGGACGGCAAAGCCTCAGTATTGTGTGAGTTTGTTAGGAATGAGCCCAGTCAGCGCAGACTAAACACTGGGCTGACCACTTTAAACTGCCTGATCAGCGTTGTGTGTGTGTGTGTGTGTGTGTGTGATTTCAGCCTCTGGTTTGCAGTCTGGTTATTTTGTGAAGGCTGTGCATGTGTTATCTAAACTGTGTGTGTTGTAAATAAGATGCAGAGTGAATATTATAAAGACTATGTCATTTCCTGCCCAGATGGAAAGATTTATGTTGTTTCGGCTCTAGTTCTTGCAGAGATGTGTTTTATGTGTGTTGGTGGCTAAAAGCAGCTCATTCACTGCTAAAGTGCTCCCACTTTTCCCAGTGCTGACCTCTAGTGCTGAGACAAATTCAGTGTCGATATCAGTTGCATGATAGACAGACATCAAACCAATTTACTGAGAACTGTTATAAAAAAATCTAAGAAGTTATTTCCTGTTTTGGTTTTTTGTTGGTGCCTTATATGATGAACTCTGAGGATAACTATTGACTTTTAATTCATGTTGCACACCAGAGACACAAAAGGTATAATTCACCCAAAAATATTGTTCCAAACTTTCTTCTCATGTTTTGCATATTTAAGAACACTCCAAATCTTGGCCACTCTTTTCAATGACAAATAAGCAGCATAAAAACAATAACTTTAAAAGGCTTGATGAGCATAATTTGTTAAATACTCCGCTGTCATTTCTATTATACGATTAGTGGAGTAAAGTATATTAAAATTATAATAACTCACTTAAGTATCTTGTAAATGACTAAACCATTAAGTTTAAGGCCATGCAGTAATTTTGCTATGATCTAACTGTCTTCTTCTTGTTTCCTGTTAGGATGAAGAGAATGGGAATGGAAAGGGTGAGTCTAACTTTTATATTCCTTTTATGTTCACACATCATGTGAATTACAGCCATTAAAGCTCATTTCTTATAATTTTTCATTGACTAAGCTTCAAATGACTTGTTTTTCTTCCTCTGGCTTACATTATCTCTTACATTATCATCAGTGACTGATCTGAGATGAATTAGCGGTAGAAGCAATATCAAGGGAAACAGATGTTTGTTGCATGGCGCCTCCTAGAGCAAGTTTCCATTCTTGCACAATCAATGAGGCCATCTGCAGTCAAATCAGTCTAGTTTAAGCAGGGTTACAGGAAGGAGCATGATTGATATTAGATATGTGCCATATAATTTGCAAGTTCTGACATATGAAAATGTTTCCTTATTTCCATAAAAAAGATATCATGTCACAGTACTTGTACATGGAAAAAAGATGCAAATCCAGATCTAAAGTGAGAAAGTTGAGTCCTAATGTCTTATTGTGCTTTACATATTTGTCATAATGACATACTACTGGATCCCAGGCAGTTACAACGCAAGTAAAAGCCAATGACTGATACAGTGGTGCTCAAGCAAACACATGCATCTACACACAGTCCACACACACCGTAGCTTCAGATCATAGAGATTTGTGTAAGAGCTGAGTGCGTCAGATCATCTGATGATATAAGACCAGTACTGATGCTACACTGAAGGCCCACAGTTCCCGGATCACTTTATGTGTTACTACCTCATCCTGTTTGTAGACTGTTACCATCTGTCCTCATCTTATCATGCCATCCTGATAAACTGGATTCCACAGTGCCAGCCTAAACATCTGTGAATGTGTGCACTTGTGTGTCTGTGAGCTCCAAAAGCCCACCAGTCAAATGATTCTATTTGTAATATTTGTCATTTAAAAAAAAATTTCATTACAAATTCTGAAATGATAAATCAGCATTTTTAAATATGAACCTGAATGTCAAACTGTCTTATTATATTCAGTATTACATGTTTGTTTTAATGAGAGGAGCACAAGTTTGTGTCCTACCTCATGATTTGTATTTTAGTTTTTCTTTTTTCTTTTTTTTGAGCCTGATTAATAATGAACAGTTTAAATTTTTTTTATGTTTGAAAATGATGTCCAGCATGACTTGAAATGATCCAAAGAGCTTATTGAGCTTCAGTGGAGGAAGAACATCTGACATTCACCTGTCACTAATTTACATGACCTAAAAACAGTGCAGAACATATATATTTAACATATATATTTAAATATTTCATAGATTATTATAAATATTTCATAGATTATATGCAAGTTTGAATTAGATTTTCAATCTTTGATTTTCAATATTTAATTTAAGTTTTTCCCCTTCTCTACAAACTATGAAGTGTATTTTGTGTGTGTTTGATGCAGGGCTCCATCGGGGTCGTCTGGAGCCCATGGATACCATCTTCGTTAAGAATGTGAGGGAGAAAGGCCCCGCCCACCAGGCTGGATTGTGTCCAGGTAAAAGAGTGTGATGATGTGTTCGTAGAAACCACATGGCATCAGCCTAAACGTATGCTGCAATACATTTTAATTTGAATGAATGGCTGTTAATATTTTTGTTCAGACTGATACGAACATTTACATGCCTCGATCTGACAGAGAGAGCTTCTCATTTCCATCAAACTGCAAAGAAAACTAGCCAACCAATAAGATTACCGTTTTTGGTCCCATGCCAATATACAGTAGGTCTATGGCTGACCTGCTGTCAGAGAGTGGATTTGCATTGTCATTCATCCCATCTGCAGCTTTTTATGCATTGATCTGAATAGACAAATTGCATATGAGTTTTTAATTGACTCAAAAGTCACTGTTGTTGACATTAATCATTTCACGCTCATTCTAGTGAAGTCAGCTAGATGGTGCAACCCTTAATACACATAACCCTGAAATTCAATGGGAAGTTGAGTCAACTCATGGTTTCATTCCTGAAAACTTTTTTAATTCATACTGTTCACATGTACAATTTATGACTGTTTGCTGTATGTGTGTACATGCTAAACAGTTTTAGCTTCGATTATACCCACCTCAGTGCACTCATATGTGATCTCTTTTTATGACGTTACCCACTTAACTCGATAGTAGTCTGTTTCTTCTTTAGAGCCTGTCACAGACTTACAGGAATGTGTCTCTGCACTTTTAATATGTCATGCTTCCTGTGACTAATCATGTCATCTGACTGCCATGGACGGTTCACTGTGCCCTCACTGCATTCAGTCTTTCTTCTGTTGGTTTCTATGAATGGAATAAATCTGACCTTGAGAGAGAAAGTGATACAGAGCTGTATATCTATTTGGTGAATTATGGTTTGTTATTCATATACAACACTGTCAGCGTAACAGAAGGTGATTCATTATCTCTTGCTTGTGTGTGTGTGTGTGTCACATGGCAGCTTCCTGGTTAGGAAAAAGTAGTTGAGTTTAATGAAGGCATGTCCTCCTTAGCTTCTTTCCTTAAAATGTACAATACAATGCAGGATAGTAGTATATTTACCATATTTGTTGCCAGTAACTATGCTACCATACACATATGGTTAAATAGCCTTGTTAATTTAAGACATATTAAATAGGAATATCACAGACTCTTGGTATTTAATGTGATCATCTTGATGTAAAGTCAATGGAATGTATCAAATTTGTTACATGGAGCTCAGAGTAGCTGACAGCATAATCGTTAATATTATATTTCATAAACAAACATGATGAGTGTTCCAATTCTGTGGAAATAGTCTTTTAATAGTAGAGTTTTCCGTGGAACCCGGTGCAACAGATCATGCACTGCCTCTGATGAATGTACTGTATTTTAATATGACTGAATACAAGGTTCAGCCTTCATTGACTCTTCTGACAAACCGCCGCTGGGGGAGATGATCCCATAACCTAACCCTGACATGAACCCAAAACACACCATAGAACCAAAGAAAACAGAGTGAACACATGGAACGAGTCTACTTAATCTTTATTATTTGAGCAGGATGCTCATGATCACTCACTCACACTATGTAAAGAATGTTAAAAACACGAAACCTTGTTGTGAAATCAATAGTTAATGGAAAAATATATGTAATTGTGTAATATTATATAATATTGTACATTTGTGTGAATGAAACAAATAGAAAAAATACATGATTGTTCAAAAGTTTGGGGATGGTAAGAATTTTTTATGCTTTTGAAAATAGTATCTTATTGCTCACTAAGGCTTCATTTATACAGTATACATAGATAATGAAATATTATTACAGTTTAAAATAATTGTTTTCCGCATTAATATATTTTGAATTGTAACTTATTCCTGTGATGCAAAGCTGAATTTTCAGCATCATTACTCCAGTCTTCAGAGTCATGTGATCTTTCAGAAATCATTCTAATATGATAATTTTCTGCTCAAGAAGCATGTATTGTTATTATCAATGTTAGAAACAGTCATGCTGTATTTGTAGAAATCATGATTCCTTTTTTCAGGATTTCTGATAAATAGAACACTTCATATTCATTATGGCTTTACTGTTACTTTTGATCAATTTATTGCATCATGATCATGAAAAAGAAACAAGAAAAACTTACTGACCCAAATGTTTAAATGGTAATGTATATGCTCCTTTGTGAATATTGTTGACTTCCAGTGTAATAAGTGACTTAATAATATAATTATTACTTAATAATATTAATGTTTCTGCAAAATGACTTCCAGTATAATATCAGTTATAAGAACATGTTTCTGGTTGAGTCTTATTGATGGGGCTGTGCACATCATACAAAAAAGATTGGGAAACCCTGCTCCCAATGTCATGTACAATAAGTGTGTTATTTTGTGTGTGTGTGTTCGCAGGAGACAGGCTGGTTAAAGTGAATGGAGAGAGTGTGCTGGGCAAGACATACTCGCAGGTCATTGCACTGATTCAGAACAGGTGAGCTTTCTCAAGTCAAACAGCATCTATTCAAAATCACTTTGTTACATGAGCTGTTTCAAATGAGGTCTTCTAAAGCTCCAAATATATCCTGGGATGTAAATGCAGATCAGGATGTTTGGATTGTTGAGTTAAAAGTTGAAGGAGCAGAACCTAACTAAACATTTTCACATGAGTCTTGTTCATGTGGAATTTGTGACACATGTTTTACGTAACAGAATGACCTCAGGCAGTGTTTGCTGTCTGGACGATTATGTGCATTACTTAAAAAGGTTACTACTGACCTCAGTGTAAAGGTTGTCTTTGTGCTCTACCCAAATCACAACCCAAAACCTTTAATGGAGAGTTTGTTCTATTGTCACTTTAAGTCCTGTAAAAAACATACTCCTGTTGAATCTCATGCTCTCTGGGTGTCTATGTCTTCTCTTTGCAGTGAGAGTGTACTGGAGCTCTCCATCATGCCAAAGGATGAAGACGTGCTGCAGCTGGTAAGTGTACGTTTCTGCATTTTTGCCACACTTTGCCACTGTTTCTGTCTCAGACTTATACATGCACATTTATCTGGTTGTCTTAAGAAGAGCATGCTTTATTTTATTTTATTTTATTTTATTTTATTTTATTTTATTTTATTTTATTTTATTTTATTTTATTTTATTTTATTTTATTTTATTTTATTCATAGTCCTGTGTCAGGTGTCCTTATACATTTTTATGATATCTATTTAACCTGTCCTGCTTTTTGTTTAAAAAGTCTGGGAATTTTAGTCTATAGTTTTAGCCAATTAAAACAGTCACATTTTAGTCATACTGCATAATGGTTAAACTGATAATCATAATTAATTACAAAGTTAAAGTCACTATTACTGATCATGATTGTTGTCATCATTTCATCAGAATTATTTCACTTTTCTGAGGGTGAAAGCCAGCTAAGCCAGCGATATTCCTAATAAGACTTTGTATAGGCGCACAGAGGTTGCATAGGTGCATTTATTTAACTGCCCAATTGCTAAAAATATAGTCGAGATCCATGTTTGGATTTAGTTTGTCACTGAGAAGGTTTGATGGAAGATTTAGTTGCAGCAAACAGCTGGAACAACTGTGTGAAGGATCACAGACTGGCTGCATTACTCTTTCATTTGAGCAGAATATCTCAATGAATATTGCTAAACCCCAATTTATATGTTTGTTGATGTTTTCAGCTCATCAGCTCTTTTTCCATAGTGTAAGAGAGAGCTTGTGTGAATGGTTGCCATGTTGCGAAGAAAAAATAAAACACAGTGAAGAAAATGTGTCCTTTTAAGTCAGTATTTCATAGGGGGATTTAAACTTTTGACATCTGGCAACCCCAGGCATGAAAGTTTGTGGAGGTCCATATTTTCTTATCCTCTCTTTTGTTGAAGAAAATAGAAATGTTAAGAAATGTAGGATATAGAGTGTTTTTATTTTTTAACTACATTTTAGTCTAATTTTTGTCAACGATATTTCATTTTCATACAGTTAGTTTTAGATGATCAGTCAGTGTTGTCTTGCGTTAGTAATAAAAAACAGGTTGTCAGTTTGTATTTTTTTGTTTCTGAAATTAACACTACTAACACAAGCCTTAATGGAAAACAAAGCTATTACATAACATTCTTAATCTTTGGTCTTGTTTTCCAGTAAAACATCCTTAAAATAAGATCAGTTTACTAAATTGTTTAAATTCTGACTTGTTTTGGAAAGAAGGATTAATGATTTAGGTTTATCTTTGTTTTAATTTAATTTTAATTAAATTTGTTTAATTAATTTTAATATATGATTAACATATTTGTCATCCGAAGTAAAGCTAGTAAACTCACACACACCCTCAGAGGCGTGTACACATCTCTCACACTTTGAAATAGACACAGAAACTGAGGTTTGACAACACTAATATTTTTCAGTATTCATTATAAAGCAATGTGTGAGTCAGTAGGTTGCTTCAGCAATGTCTTTGAAGCATTTCCAAACAAGAAATCAATAATCAGTTATGTTGCTAGCATGCAGATGGTCACATAATTACCACACAAATAGTCACAAACACATATGCATGCTTTCACACAAACATTCCCACTCGCATATTTTCTTCAGTGCACAAATTACCCAGTTGCCCACATGATCAGACATGCAACTCACTAAAGGCGAAGAGAAACCTTTATGCACTTGTGTGACACATACAGACACATGCTTTATACACACTCGAATGAATCTCTGTACTAGGGCACTCATACTAAACAAATTACGCATATAGCCTCCCAAGAGACCCCACTCCTCTACCCCCCCCCCCCCCCCCATGTCTACTTCTCCTTCTCTCTGTCTCTCTACACACCCCTCCTTACACCCGCATCAGCTACATTCCAAAGATGACATCATCAGTTATGTAGCCCCTCCCACACTCCCACAGGGTGGAGAGAGAGAGAGAGAGAGAGAGAGAGAGAGAGAGAGAGAGAGAGAGAGAGAGAGAGAGAGAGAGAGAGAGAGAGAGAGAGAGAGAGAAAGGAGTGAGTTCAAGAGCATTGGGTTGGGTAGGGCTCACCATAGACAGAAAGAGAAAAAGAGATACCGAGAATAACAGAGGGACGTGACAACGAGACATGAACTTGAAAAAGCATGGATAAAGACATAAGAGGTACATTTAAGCTGTTAAAGAGGACCCTATAAAGAAAACGAGACGTTCGACAAATTGGAGCTTTAGGGAATGTTTTTCTCTATTACTGAATTTCAGTTTTCTGTGTTGGTTGCATTTGCATGTATTAGCAGACTGCATGTACTATGCTATGTTAGTCTATTTGCTTGTTTGGAGCTGGACAGCATTTTCGTTAGCCAGCCATGTCTCTGTTTTGATAATAAATTCTTAATGTAGCACATGTTGAGTCTGTGTCAGTGTGTTTTGAGGTTAGTGTTGATGGAGGGCTGGTGCTTCTGGTCGGCTTGACATCCTCTCTACAGTTACAGAGCAGTCACTGCATGGGCAGTGTAAGTTGTTGAGGTTTTGGAGTTGATGTCCACTGCAAAAATTAATTTTGAAATCAGTATTTTAGTCATATTTCAATTGAAACATCCTTAAAACAAGATACATTTAATTTAGAAGGTGGTTTTACCTTTCTTATAATATGACATTAAGTTTTTTTATGTATTTTACTTGCTTTAACCATCAATCCAAATATCACATATATTTATGATATATTCAGAGAGATTTAATGTTAAAACTAAATCAATTCTTTTAAAAAGAATATTTAATCTCTTTACATTTTACTGGAAATAATATTTATTACATTGTGGTGTTGTGGTGAATATCTCATAAATCTCTCAATGATTTTATTTTATTTTTTTCTGATGATTATAAAATGATTAGAAATCATCAGCTTTTGTCTTATCATCAGACATCTTTAGATAATACAGTTTTAGTGATTGAAAAACCAAATAAGCTAGTACTACACTGAAACTCAGTATTATGACATCCTTGATTCATTCCTTGATGCCTTTCTCACTCTATTGAACTTATGTCACCCTTTTATGTTCCTTTAGAATTAAACCATTATATTTCTCTCTTTCAGGCATATTCCCATGATGCCTACCTAAGAGGGAACAATCCATATACAGGAAAGGCCCAGAATCTTCCTCCACCACCCCCTGTCCTCTACCCTTCGCGTACAAAAACCCAGCCTCCTGCAGGGTACCCCCCGAGCTCTGCCCCAGCTTCTTCACACATGGGGCAAAACCAGCTGGACAACTGGAGCCGCTGGCCCGGCTCCTCGTCTGGTCCCTCTCCGCCCCTTGACAACCGGACGGTAGCTTCCAATGCTGTCTGGGCAGCCGAGGGCAGGAGCTGTGAGCCAGGAGGTGTTGGTCACAGTAGCCCTGCACACCGAACTGAGGAGATCCAGTATGGAATGACTGACAGGGAACAGCAGGCAACCGGACAAATGAGAGGACGATCATATTCATCATCTTCCTCCTCGGGAGGGATGATGAGCCCATTGCATCATGCTCATCTCCCCAACCACAATGTGGGGCACATCGGAGGCCGCAAGGAAAGCCCACCTTGGGCCAGCCCTTCTCAGTCATCATCAACACCCCCATCCAGCCGCAGTGAATGCACCCAACAAGCCCTTTCCAACTGGTACTACAGCCAGGTACCAGGCCGGGAACGGCAACGAGAGCGATCAAATTCTCGCTCCATGCATCCACGCAACAGGAGTTTCTCACAGGATCGTCTAGGTGAGCTTGGGAGGGCCAGGCGTTCGCAACAAGCAGGTTTTCCTCACAGTGCATCGCAAGACACATTGCTGCTGCTTCAGCAGAGCTCGGCAGCGTACGCCGATCCCCACTGGAACCACGGAGACTGGAGGGGTGAGCATGCTTATGGACAGCAGCCATCTGTGGTGGCCTATGGGCGCAAGTCTTCTGAAAACCTTCTCAGAAGCCGGTACGGACATACAGGACGTTCACTGGAAACTCTCGACAGAGCAGTGGGAATACTCTCACCACGACTGGAAAGATCTACTTGGGTCCAGCAGCCTCCAAACAGAACTGAAAGCTATCTAAGATGTGGTGGACATTGTGAGTCACACCACCATATCCAGCAGCACCACCACCACCAACACACTCCTCAGCATCAAAACCTCACACACGCAGCGCACCAAC
Source organism: Carassius carassius (assembly GCF_963082965.1). Lineage (NCBI taxonomy): Eukaryota > Metazoa > Chordata > Actinopteri > Cypriniformes > Cyprinidae > Carassius > Carassius carassius. Next base: position 37,123,843 of record NC_081755.1, on the reverse strand, counting down.
ACTCATCTCAGACTCCACAACCACAGCAGGCAGCTCCACAGGCAAGACGTTTGCCTTCTTGCCAGAGTCTAGACGAGGAGCCAATTGGCTATCGTAGCTACAGCCCCTCTTTTAACCGGAAGACCGGCCGTATCTTGCAGCAAGCCCAGTCGTTCAGAGACCCCTCTTACACAGGTCCACACCTCTGGACCCCTACAACCAAAACCAGTCCTCCAGAGGGGCTTCCACACTCAGCCACTCCTTCCCCAGCTCCACCAACCACCTCCTCTACAACTGCTATTCCCACACCCCCTGAAGAACAAGACAGAACTTACCGACCCACTAATCACGACAGAGGGGCAGGGGAAGCAACAGGTGAAGCCCAGACACAGGAAGTAGTTCTAAGGCAGAAACCACCCACTGGCCGAAGGGGTGCGAACGCCGTACGACATCCACATTACGGCATAGCACTTGACTCCAGTGACCCTCTACTCTTTACCTCTGATCCTACGGAGCCCCCTGCCAAAGCGGAGAGTGCTATTTCTCATCGGCGTACGAACGGTATCCTACCACCACTATCCATAGAGGATGATTCCCTCGCGTCAATTCCCTTCATAGGTAAGTCCCTGCTGACTCTCATACTCTTTTCTTCTTGGTGTATTCAGAAAACTGTTCCATCTAGTTCTTGGTTTCTCCCTCTCTTTCTCTCTTTCCATCATTTGCTCGCTCTATCCTGCACATGGTTGTTATTTTAACAAGGAAACTGATTAAGTATCCAGACACCATTAAATTAGACTGATGGGAATGTTGGAGAATGACTGGAGAATAACTCACAACCCCACTGGTCTTACCATTCATTTCCTATGTCTGGTGAACCAGTGTGCACGTCTGCATTATGTAAAGCTGGAATCTCCCATGGTCAGCCTGACAATATTTGTTGTCTGTGGCTGAATCAGACTTACTGGATTTAAAGTAGTCCTATTTTTCGTTCTTCCTCTCCTTCTTTTTCCACTCTTCCAGTGCCTCACCCAACTCCATCCTGTTTCTACAGTTTTAGTAGACGCTTCTGTCCAAATTGACGGCATTCTTTGGGAATTGAGCTCATGACCTTTGCATTGCTAGTGCCACGCATAACTGTGTGCGTTATGGGAACACTATGAAGCGAAAAGACTTGAAATGAATTGTCTCGAATATTTACATAATGTAGAAATGTTGATTGATTGGCTAAGGCACAGTTGTGTGAATAAGTATGTTTTATACCCTAGCCTCATTTTAGGGACAAAATAGCTGAAAAATATCTGCAGATGTTAACTAAGTCACCCTTAAATGTGGAAATGGTTCATAAATAAACTAAACAAGTAAAGTCATAGGGTAAGGTTAGGGTTTGATTGGTTTTATTTGAAAAAGCAGCTGTCTAAGTGTGTGTAGTTTGTGTGTTTGATGTGGCCTGTAGCTCAAAGCGATCTTGTCTCTGCATGCTTTTATAACAAAACCAGAGTGCAAGAGGAAATCTGAAACAAAATGGCTGGCTGAATGCAAAGCATTAAAAACAAATGGTGATAGACACATAGACACCAAAACTCTTTCTGTTAAATGTGCTACAGAGTGGTTATATGTGGTTGGCCATGTATCTCTGTTTCCTCTAATTATATGTTTATAGCACAGCTGGATTCAAGTGGAGTGCTATTGATTTTGCAGTTTCCTTAAAAGCGTTCAGTTGGTCTCTTGCTTTTCTTTAACATTGCATTAGAAGTTGTAATGGCAACATTAAAACAAAACCACTTAATTTCAGGCCTCTTTCATGGTGATTTTTAGATTGTTCGGATCTTTTCACTGCTTGACATCTTTTTATGATCTGTTGTGATTGCATAAGCTGTTGTTAGTGCAGTGCATTCATTCCTGAAGGAGATTAAGCCTAAAACCACTGTGCATAAAAGTGCCCCACCTTTAGCATCCAGTACAGACGAGAAGCTTGTTTCTGCTACCACACACACCTGTATAGGGCAACATACCCCATGAGTTATACCCTTCAGTTTGATTACATTTGTTAAAAATGATGAGAGCAGGCCGGTGTTTCCCAGGCCCTGGTTTAGAGCTTGATAGAGGCAGAACGGCATAAAAGACTCAAAAAAAGAAACAGAGAGGACTAAACTTAAACTAACAGAAATGCTCACAAGCTGGGGCATGTTACACATACCGATAAAAACACAACAGACAGTCTGTTCTTGCTCTACCTGCCTTGTCAGTGGAGTTGTTTGTACTGGATTTTTTCTTATTGATTTGGGGTGAATGGTTTTCAAACTGCTTTATTGTGTTAGTGCAATTGGATCTTTGTTTTGTGTAAAGATGACATTCAAGTCATGATTAGCATAAATAGCATAAATAATATTCATTGCATAGGGCCATAGCTATATCAATCTACAGGGTTTATATATATTAAAATCATTAACATTTTTCCAGTTTTATTTAAATTTGTTAACATTTTTGTAATTTTGTTTTGTTTTTGTTAGTTTTTTTGTAAATATGCCTATATTGGTTTTTAACTCATTTTTATATTTTATTTTACTAAAACATTTACTTTGTTTCAAAAAAAAAAAAAATATATATATATATATATATATATATATATATATATATAGTAGTTAATTGTAATAAACCTGGTTACTGCGTATCTCACCTAGGGTTGGGTATCGATTGGGTTTTATACGATACCAGTGCCATTTCAATACTTTTAAAACGGTACCGGTAAAGACTAAAAAGACTAAAAAGAATAACATTAAAGATCATTGAAAAGATTTAAAATAAATCCATAGCATTCACTCGCTCCTTGGATGCTCTCAGTTCCCAAGCTTCCTTTAAGGCTAATAAATTGGCACATTAGTATTTTCACCCCAAAAAAAGGTTTTAAGCCAGCTATTTATATATTTTGCAGTAGTATGTCAGTAGGAAATATCAGTTTACATTTCCAAACATTCATTTTGCCATTACTTTTAATAATAATCTAGTGAATGCACAAGCAGTCTGACAACAGACTGCCTAAGACTAAGACTTTTGCACAGTAGTGTATGTATAAAGCATGTATAATTAGATCAAGTATATTTAAATAAGTATAATTAAAGTATGCGTTCATATGTGTTAAGGGCTATATTGTCGCTGGAGGAAACGGAGGGAATACAGTAGATGGGAAACCGATTGCTCCCTCGTGACCTTTTGTAAACTGTATTTATGACAAAGAACTGCACAGATACAGATATTCTAGCAATCTATGGATAAACACACACCTTGTGTCCTCTGTTTCTGTTTGAGTCCACTCGCGCTGCTCCACCGCTGTCTGTGGATTGCGCTGAAAGACCAGGAGACAGGTCTGCCAACGTTTTCATATGAAATTTAAGAGGACTGACTCTGAGACGATCGCAAATTTGTGTACAGTTTATGGAGCTAAATGCTACAGCCCCGCTAAAAAAGTCTTGCGACACCCCTGCTTCTTGTGTACATTTCGGAGAACAAGGACACACCTTTCAGTCGATCGCTCTGGCATTTAAGGGGCACCGAAATAACGCACGAAATCTGTGCTCTTATTCGGTTCGGTGCATACCAATTCATATTGGCACCAGGTTTTGGTACCCAACCCTAAACTTACCTGCTAACCTGTTACTCCAGAAATCTTAGGAAAAACAAACAAATATTTTTATTCATTCAAGCCCACATAATAATAATACCCAATGACTTTTTATCACTTTATGAACATATTTACTAAAAGTCATGCTGATCAGAAATCTCTGGTTCATTCTTACTGAAGCTTCTGTAAAACATGTCTCAGTTAGCAACAGTAACTGAGGGAGGTGGAGCCTAGTGAAGGGTCATTTCAGGTAAAACATTTTTCAGAGGAATGAGGAAAGTTCAAATAGTTTTGGAGTGAATTTAGCTGTATCACACAGTGTTTACTTTTGTGTTTTGTTTAGTTCCTGAAGTCTTGCGCTTTATAATTGTGTAGTGAACTGAGAATGGCACAGGGAAGAGGGGCAGGGAGCAGGGGTTTTTGGGGTTAGGGGTGAACGACACACACACATACACACTCTCACACACACAGTCAGATATTACCGGACACAATCGGCACACTCAGCTCTTTCTGCCCTCAATGTGGTCATTGTGTCTCCAATAAAAAGGGAAGGAGTCTTCACTCCACCAAACATTCACACACTAACACACTACATGCAAAAGATTTTTGCACATCCGCACACACGTTGTCTCCCTTAAAACCCATCTAGTTTTTGGAGAAATCCCTCTCACCACACTTTTGCTCATAATACAGTGTTGTCAGGCTTGGTTTCATTTTGATTTGTGACACTATTAAAAGGAAACCTCACTATGTTCATAATATTTGTGTTCTTCACCCTATGGTTTTGTGGATATGTCTGCATAAAGACTGCATATCGTGGCCAGTGAGAGTCTGTTCATGGAAGTACTTCTGGTGGGTTGGGTTATTTACAGCGTCTCATCTGAACCTCAAAATAAGACTGTTGCACATGACTGATGTTAAAGTAGTACAGATGGATTTGGTATGTGCTAGTGTTGTATGTCCATGATACAGACTCTATGGAGAGTGTGTGTGTGTGTGAGCTCATACTCAGGCTTCAGTAATGAGGGCCTTTGTTAAACCCACGGAACAGCTATTTCTGCCAGTGGCTGGAAAACAAGCACAGTCCAGATTCCACATCCTAGATTGGGAATTTTTCCACCCCACTCCATTCTAGTGTTAGAAAGAAAGAGTAGACAACATCAGAGAATTAAAAGAAAGAGGATTCACTTGATTTAAGACAAAGATATTTAATTATAGGTTGGTTGATGTGTGTGTGTATTGTAATGAATGTTGAAGAAATTAAAAAATGTGATTAACTGATGACAAAGATGAAAAGTGGACTTCATATGAAGTCTGAAGAGATTGATGGCTGAGATAAAGATAGTCATATTATTATGACAAAACTTTGTGCACAGAGATAAAGAAACGCAATTAATGAGAATAGAGAGCAGCATGCTGGTAAGTTCAAACAGGGGACCTACTTCTTAAAGGGATAGTACACCCAAAAATAAAAATTCTGTCATTAATTACTCACCCTCATGTTGTTCCAAACCAATAAGACCTTTGTTCATCTTCAGAACACAAATTGAGATATTTTTGATGAAATCTGAGATCTACTGTATCTGACCTTGCATAGACAGCAAAGCAACTGACACATGCATTGTTATTTTAGTTTCCTTGGCACACAAAATGTAGTCTATAGCTTCATAACATTAAGGTTGAACCACTGATGTCACATGGACTATTTTAACAACATCTTTACTGACTTTCTGGGCCTTGAACATAGTAGTTGCTTTGCTCTCTTTGCAGGGTCAGATAGCTCTCGGATATACAGTATCAAAAATATCTTAGTTTGTGTCTGAAGATGAACGAAGGTCTTACAGGTTTGGAACGACAAGAGGATTGTAATTAATGACAGAATTTTCATTTTTTGGGCGAACTATCTTTTTAAGCTTTTAGAAGCTTTCTAGAAACAAGAGGGTCTGTATTATACCTAGAGAAAGCAGTCTGTTAGCATTAAACTTCATCTCAACTCCCTCAGCTTGGTTTTAATGGTCCAGTCACCTGAGCCGTAAATGTCATGTGACCTAATAAAAGCAGGACAATTACATCATAGCAACACTGATTGGCTGATGGATGAAGAACGCTTCTCATTTCTCTAATTTTGAAAAAGATGATAAATGATGATAAATTAGCCTACTGTTTGTAAAATTTGATTAAGCTTATTATTTCTGTTATTGACAGCTGTTTGGTGGCTAAGTGTGTATATTTTCTACTAAATGCTTATTATTGGAACAATTTTCAAGTTTTAGTACATTTTGTTCCTGAAATCTCTCTGAATGCCAGTTTCTACTGGGATCTTGATAATCCTCCTTTTTTTATTATTATTATTTTTTTTATCAAAGGTATGCCAATCCCACTAAAATATGTTTTGAAGAACCCATATTGTAGGGTTGATCCAGATGGAAACCAAGAATGGATTACATGATCAACTCCAATCTCAGAATCCTTTTTTTTTTTTTACCAAACAATTTTTAAGATTTCATCTAATCCACCAAAATCTGATCAAATTACTTTTGAACTAGAGCCTAGAGCTAACTGGACCGTGGACTTCGTTTAGAAAGTCTCTTGTTTAGCAGTGTTGTGTGCTGCCTCCTGGTGGTGTTGACAGATGTTGTTGAGGTGGTTTACTGGTTGACAGATTCTCCTTAGTCACTGAAATACCAATGCAAAGTGCTGCCAAGTTGTGTTTTTGAAGCGATCATGTTACCGCCACAGGGGAAGAAAGACCTGACGTATAACTGCAAGCACATGCTTTGAAAACAGAGGGCTTTTTAAAGAAATTCTTGAAGGTGCCACTCAATCTCACACATGGCTAATATGTGCTTATATATGAGGACTTTGGGAAAGGAAGGACTTTGACAGGTGATGGATATTCTAATGTATTGGTTTTAAGCAGTTAACCACTCCAAAGAGGTTGTTATAAAATCATACCTGCAACAGCCAACTACTTCCCACGAGAAACACACAACACTGAGCACTATGCACTTTAGCAAGAACTGAAACCATGTGCTAATACAAAAAGCACTTGTACATCTCAGTTCCACATTGAACACTTATTTCATGGAGGGCTACGAGTCAGGTACAAAATGCTGTATGATTTATTAATTCTTTCTCTTTCTTTTTCTTCTCTTATCTCTCATCATTTTTCACTTTGTCACACATTACATGCTTTAACATGATGAGTGGGTACAGATATAGCTTCTGCTTACAGTACTCCTCCTCTCTTTAAGAGCATCTAAATCTCATTAGGTTTTGCCGTGTTTGGAAATTCAGTTGTCTACTTTTCATTCCACACATGTCAGAGAGGAAGAGTCTCCTGTGTTTTGGTGTATTATGATATTTAAATATCTTGCAATTAACTGTGCAACACCATTTTGCTTTTCCTCTAACCTTTCCCTCCTTCCTTGTTGTTCTTTTTGGTTTCCCTTCTTTCAATCTTACTCCTTTATCCAATATAATGTTCTTTTATTCTTGTTTTCCGTACTTCTTTCCTCCCCCTCTTCCTATCCTTTGCTCCGTTCCACTCCTCCCACAGATGAGCCGACCAGTCCAAGTGCAGATCTGCGGGCTCGTCATGTCCCCGCCTCCTCCGTCGTGTCCAGTGGCGGTATAAACTCCGCCCCTCCTGTGGCCACAAGCCCCGCCTCCCCAACCTTCACCTTTCCCCTCAACCGCCTTTTCTCCCAAGACTGCAGTGAGTGATGCAGAGAAAGAGAAACACTGTTACTACTAAATTATCAAATCACTGCGTACATGAAAACATCGCAAAATTATGTAAACATTCAGAAGCTGCATGTGATCGCTGTAAAGCTCCTCCTACTGCATGCGTACTCATACAGCACAAATAAGTCAAATATATAAATGTGCATGTACTGCGTATGCTCACATGATCGTTCGGTAATGCTCGTGCACCATCTTTGGACTTCACTGAGACTGTGATTAAGATGACCACCTTCTCACTTCCTCCTAATCTCAAATGACTTCCTGTATCCTTACCAACTCCACACTAACTGTCCTTCATCAGCTCTGTCTCTTCTTTTCCTGTGTAACAGTTTCTTTGTCATCTTCATGGTTTGTAATGAATGGCTGTCTCTCTTTTTCTGTCTTTATAAGCAGGCGATCCCAAGTCTAATCGTCGTTCTTCTTACCTGCTGGCCATCACCACTGAGCGCTCCAAGTCATGTGATGAGGGCCTTAATGCATATAGAGAAGAGGGGCGGATCTTCTCGTGAGTTTTGGGACTTTACTACTAGTATTGAACACCGTTCACACCTCAGTAAGGATGTGTGAGTTGAATTTATGTTTAAATGTATTCTCACTGTGCTGCTTCAACAGGAGGATTCCAAAAAGAGTTAAGAGCTTCTTTACTGAAGGGGTGAGTGTAATTTCCTAAATTACCGTAGAAACTTGATCATACACTCCAAAAAACGGTATTGTTTTGAATCAACATTAGTCAACGTAATCTGTTATATTTCTGTGTATAGATCAGATGTGGGATGCTGTCAATACCAGTTTTATTTTAGTATTGTTATTACTTTTTTAAGACAAAAATTTTTCATTATTATTATAAATCCTTTCTAGAGGCTCGAGATGCAAATTAGCATATGCTATAATCTCTATGTACAATGCTTATTTTTCAGCTTCTTCTGGCTGTAATCATTTATATACCATTATAGTTTTTTTATATATTTTGAATTGGATTTCATTTTTATGTTTTTATTTATCATTTTAATTTCAATTGAAGTTTATTTAAAATTAATATTTATATTTATTTTATTTAGTAGTTAGTTTTGACTTCTCCATCATCTATTTTTATTTCAATTGAATATGCATGTTTAAGAGAATTGTTTATCAGCTTTAAATGTTCTCTTCCTGTATTCTGGTTCTTTATTTACTGTAGTTCCACGTCAGTGTCACATTTGTGCATTTCTCTGTCCCGTGTCATGGTTTAGTCTCTGGACAGTCTGGCTGCTGCGGAAGAAGCTCGCTCTAAACGACACTCTACCTCGGAGCTGGGCACCATCAGCTACAGTGACGTGAAGAGAGAAGGCTGGCTCCACTTTAAACAGATCCACACGGAGAGGGGCAAGGTAAGCCAAACAGACAGCGAGGGTTCATTTATAATCTGGGGGAGCAGTTGTTAGTGGTTAAGATAAAGATGTGGGCTTGTAACTGGAAGGTTTTAGGTTCAGACTCGCCATACAATTTGCTTTGGATAAAAGTGCCAGTTAACAAACCACCGTAATTAGTCACCTGTATGATCTGATGGATGAGATTTGTCTTTTCTCTCTCTCTTGCAGAAGGTGGGTAGTGCCATCTGGCCTTGGAGGCGGGTGTTCTCCGTGCTTCGATCCCATTCTCTGTTCCTCTACAAAGACAAGCGAGAGGCAGTGCTCAAAGGGGCGGTGCTGGGAGGCGGGGCCGAAGAGGAGCAGCCAATCAGCATCCGAGGCTGCCTTGTGGACATTGCATACAGCGAAACGAAGCGCAAACATGCGCTGAGGTTGACCACACAGGACTTCTGTGAATACCTGCTACAGGCGGAGGACAGAGATGACATGCTGGAGTGGATCAGGGTCATCCGAGAAAACGGCAAGACTGACAATGAGGTGAGGGTGTGAGAATGATGGCACATAGACTTCAATTGAAGGAAATTGCAAGACTAAATTTGTTGTTATGGGTTTGTCTAGTTCAGGGTTGGGCACCCCTGGTCTAGATGAATGACACAGGATTTTTGAGGTTGTCATTGCCTGTGCAGGAAGCAGTGCATGTTTACATGGTGTTTGTTTTTGAGATCTGCTTCCTCTCTTACTGCTCTTTACTGTCAGCAGGCTTTGATATCACTCCCAGGTGTGCTAATAAATGCAAATATGGCCATAATACATGATCTTTTATGTATCCGTCTAACCACATACACACACACACACACACACACACATATATATATATATATATATATATATATATATATGGACATGCTAAAATAAAAGCTAAAATACTGGAAAATCTAAATAAAAAAGAATTTAATTTAATTTAATTTATGAATGTGCTAAAACAAAACCCAATATGTTTGGGGAATTTTTTAATAAAAATAATGTACATTTTATTTTGTTTTCTATTTTTTATTTATCTATTAACATACATGTGGAAAACTAAAATCAAGCACTTTTTTTGGTTTAAGAAATTTGAAAATGTACTGTTTTATTTTTTCCATTTATTTTTAGTTTTCCAATTAAGGTTTTTAGTGTGTGAAAATAAAATTATTTACAGTTTTTTGTAGTTCTCATTACCGCTAGCACAGCTTGTCAGTTAATTTCTTCAAACACTTAGACTCTGAGGTCTGTGGATTGCACTGCCCAAAATGTCTAAATTAAATTTTGAAATTAAATTTAAATGTTCTTTATTCATATTTGTCTGTAGGAATTGGGTTTTTCACGACAAGCTCTCATCAATAAGAAACTGAATGACTACAGAAAGCAAAGGTGAGATTGGGGATCATTGTAGCATTTTTAACACATTTCACGGTTTAGAATTTAAAACAATCATCCTCCTCTTGGTTCCCTCCTGTAGTCCAACGGGTAATAAACCAGACTCCTCACCCAGAGTTTCTCGAATGACATTTCTGCTCAGTAAGCAAGACAACAGCGCACCTCCACGTTCCCCAAAACACGAGGCCAAAGATGAAAGCAGCCCCCCTAAATCTCCTTGGGGCATAAATATAATGAAGAAGGCTAAAAAAGCAAGTCCTAAAGCATTTGGTGTACGTCTAGAGGACTGCCAGCCTGCTACAAACAACAAGGTGTGTCCTTTTTGTAGTGTGCTGAATGTGTTACTTCTGCTACCTGTTAAGTTTAGGTTAGTATGTTTACATGTGTATTGTTTGTGCAGTGCATTCCCCTGATTGTGGAGATCTGCTGTGGGTTGGTGGAGGAGATGGGTCTGGAGTATACAGGGATCTACAGAGTGCCAGGAAACAATGCAGTAGTGTCCAGCCTGCAGGAGCATCTCAACAAAGGAGGAGACATCAACATTGCTGAGGAGGTGAGCTGTTTACACACACACACACAATCTCTGTCAGAGACGCTGTCATTGTTAAATTGCCACTGGCTCTATGAGGCTAAATCAACATACTGGTTATATTCACTTCCCATGTTTAAGAGGATGCTTCCTCATACTGAGGACTCAGTGATAATTAGGTTCAACAACACCAACAACAACTGCTTTCACTTGTCACTCCTGTACAGAAATGGCAAGACCTGAATGTGGTCAGCAGCCTGCTAAAGTCCTTCTTCCGTAAACTCCCAGAGCCCCTCTTCACAGATGGTGAGATTATGAGCATGTGAACTGTGATTTTGTGCTATTATATGTGCATAAAACTGTAAATACTGTGGAATCCTGAAGAAATATATTTTGAGAGGTATGAAGTATGTCATTTAGTGACATTTTATCCTTCTGTTTCTGTTTCTCATTATCCTCTTGAAGACAAATACAATGACTTTATTGAGGCCAATCGGATGGAGAATGCGAGTGATAGGCTAAAGACAATGAAGAAACTGGTATGAATTTGTTTTCAACATGTAACTTTAAAAGCCACTTTCTGCTGTTTATACTACCTTTCAAAAGTTTCGGATCTGTAAGATTTCTTTTATGTTCACCAAGGCCTGCATTTATTTCATCAAAATATTTTATAATGCATGCATGTTTTCATTTAGGATTTTGCGATCAATCAAAAGTTCAAAAGAACAGCATTTACTTAGAAATATTAAATAGAAATATTTTATTTAGCTTTAATGTTACCTTTAAAAAACAAAGCAAAAAAAACACTGACCTCAAACTTTTGAATGACAGTGTCTTTACTTTGCTTTGATATTGACTTTTCCTTTTGTCTCTCTGTCTTCCTGCAGATACGTGATTTACCAGATTATTACTTCCACACTCTAAAATTCCTAATCGGACACCTAAAGACTGTGGCAGACCACTCTGATAAGAACAAAGTAATATATTTAAATACATTTATTTCATACTAAGTATAGTTCAGATCTATTAACATATTTACTGACATATCGCTTGAGACTTACTGATATAGAATTTATAATTAAGCTTTATTTGGAGTACAGCTTGTGCACAGCGCACATTTTATTAATATTAAGCCTAAAATGTGTTTTAATGTCACCGTTGATGAGGATTATATGATTTTTGAATAATACCCATCTTTAAATGCAAGATATTTAAAGTGTACCTGAAGTATACTTGCAGTAGTTCAACTTTAGCACAATCAAACATACTTCAGTATATCTTTAGTTGGACTTTGGCACTGCTTCTGCGAAATTAAAGTGCATTAAGCACAAAATTAGTTGTTCCAATTTTTTTATAAATAACTTTAAATATACCAGTTAAGTATACAACAAGTATAATTGCATGGTATTTTTATTAAGCACATAAATAAGTAAATGTATTTGTAGTATACTTAGCATGAAACAAATGTACAGTATTTCAAATAAATTTTTATGTATTTATTTTCCACTAGGAGTGATTTTGATATTTCAGTATTTTAAATCACAGTATATTTTTACCTTTGGCCAATGCGAAGCATTATTAAACACAGGTGTTGTTTTCTATATATTCATTTGGATTTGTGTTGAGTTTAAAAAACAGCTGGATCCTGTCAGATCTTTGCAAATAGTCTAGAGATTTGAATAAGTAATATTCCAAATTTAGTAAAGTTTTAAATTTGGCATTTTTCATGTTAAAAAAAGCAGCCGAGTTGCTCGTGTAACCTGTTGAATACAGTAGCATGCTGGTTCATGTTAGCTGTAGGATGTTCTACTGAGCGCTTGTGTATGTGCAGATGGAGCCGCGTAATTTGGCGCTGGTGTTTGGCCCCACTCTCGTCCGGAACTCAGAGGACAACATGACAGACATGGTCACCCACATGCCTGACCGCTACAAGATTGTGGAGACACTCATTCAGCATGTGAGGCTCACAGCTGACAAAAAATGACAGCTAGTCTTCATTTGAATTGTCATTTTAAACCATGACTGTCTTGCTCTCTTACACAGCATGTCTGGTTTTTCTGTGAAGAACACGAAAAAGATGAAAAGGTTTGTTTGTTTTTATTTGCTACTATTGAGATTCATATATGACTACATAACTAAGCATTTAAAATGTACATTTTTTCATGGCTAAATATTTACATCGCCCCTTAGACACCAGTGGACACAGAGGACGTTCAGCCCGCCCCAAACATAGATCACCTCCTCTCTAATATTGGTCGGACGCTTGGGGAGGCATCAGGTGAGAGTGCTTAACCAGTTCCTGCAAACAATATTCAGCTTAAATAACAGCCAGTTATAGTTGACAGTAGTCTCCTGTAGATGACTTTTGGTTAGCGGTTGGTCATATTCCACCTCTGATAACTTACACTAGAAAACACACTTTCATCTGCATGTGGATGGACAGGTCTGTCTGTTGAGCATGTGACAGTAGTAGACAGCAGCAGGTCCAACATATTTCTGTATTCCTGCATGCTGAAGGTTCTTTACTTCTCTGGGTTTTGGTTTCTTTTTTAAACAATCTCTTTCATTATATTCATGTTCTGCTGTCTTTCTCTGTACATTTCTGCATCCCTCTCTTAGCTGAGCCTGTGGAACAAGCACTGCGGTAGGATGGGTTTCCCCTGCCATGCACTCTTTGTGTGTGTGTGTGTGTGTGTTTAATGGCTACTGTATATGCACAAGTGATGGCGGTGTTTATGGCCCTGTTTACATCTGCTGTTAATACAAAGTGCCAAATAAAGGATACTTTGTCCTTTTAGAGTATAATAACATAATAACATAACACGATATTTCTAGCTAAAATATTATAGTTTACATTTCGGTCCTGACTAAATAAGTAGGTTCTGCTTAGTATAGACCATATTCTGTATCGTTCAAACTGGGTCGGTAAGATTTTTTGAATGTTTTCGAACAAGTTTTCATGTGGCTGCAGTTATTGGATTAAAAATACAGTAAAATACTGTAAAAAAAAATATTAAGAGCTATAATAATAATAATAATTTCTATTTGAATATATTTTAAAATGCAAACCATTTCGATTTCTGTGATCAAAGGTGTATTTTAAGCATCATCACTCCAGTCTTCAGTGTCACATAATCCTTCAGTTACTGATTTGTTGCTCAAGAAACATTTCTTATTATTATCAGTGCTGAAAACTATTTTTGGCTGAGAACTGTTTTTGCAGACTTTTTCATGCAAATGTAATATTATGTCCTCTTCTTTAATGCTATTGAACGGTAGTGGTATGTAGGTGAATTTCATGTAAAATCATTTGTACAAAATTTTAATATTAAGTGACGCACAAACCAGTTAAACGGGGCCTGTGTGCAGTGGCAAACTGTGTTTGTTTCATCTTTCTCCCCCTCTGACAATTACCATTTCTGCCCAGGCTTTTCCATAGCTTCTTTCGTGGGTCGATGTCATCAGTGTGCGCTTTATCTTTTACTGCTGCACATATGGGCTCCTTCAGTTCTTCTTCTAAGACCCTGTTCACATTGGAACATTAACTGACAATCAGTGGCTGGTTGTTTATTACACAGATGCTGTTTATACTGGATCTTGTGTGAACACTGTCTCACAATCACTGTTTATGGGGGTAATGCTCAATGACTGACACAGAGGCTGCTCTAGGTCTTGTTTATTAATGTATTAAGTTAACTTACTGACAATCACACGGTTGATCCTCCTCTGTGCCTCTCATTAATACAGCATATTTAACATGGTGCCAAAATATTTGTTAATTTCACTAACTTCCTCTTAAAATCTCTCTCCCTATCTCTGTTTATAACTGGCCAGACTCAACCAACAGTGATTCTGCAAAACCTAAGGTCAGTATTGACCGAAAACTATTTAATATGTTTGTTGTGTTTTAAAGGTTGATGAGAATACTGTAGGTGTTTGGTTGCTCACTTTTACTAGTAATGAAATAAGTATTGTTATTGTTTTATTTTGCTCTTTATTTTTGTATTAATTGTTACATTTTTATTTTTTTATTTATATTGTCATTCTAATGGTATCTTAATTTTTTTTTTAATATAAATATATATTTTTATCTTATTTCATACATATTTAATAATAAATTGTATTTCATTATAATTAACATTCGTATATTTGTTTTAATAAAACATTTTTTTGTAATATTTGATACTTAGGGGTCATGGGGATCAAAACGTGACTTTACTGCCAAGGATATCCTGACGTTATCGATTATGTCGGCTGTGACCCACAAACGCCGGAAGCGGCCCAACGGCCGTCTCTTCGGGAGCAGCACAGACGACGATTCCGAGCATGAACCCGTTAAATCCTGCATCTCCGAAAAAGATGACTTGCAAGAGATGGGGCAGGTTGCATCCTTCTGTGCCCCTCGAGCGGAGGCAGAAGAGGATGAAGAAGAAGAAGAAGAGGAGGAGGAGGAGTGTGAGAGTCAGAAGGCACAGGAGCAGACGGAAGTAGTAGTTCAAAGCATTTCCTCCACAGAGGAAGTAGCCCCAGTGGTGCTGCTGAGAGAGGAGGAAGAGCAAAGGTCTGAAGTGAAAGGTCGCAGCTGGCGAGGAGATGATGCACGGTCTATTGTGTCAGGCTACTCTACTCTGTCTACTCTGGGGCGGAGCTTAGCATCAGAGGGACGGGGTGAAGATGCAGACGATGAGCATAGCGAACTGGTGAGTGAAACCGATAACGAAAGTGGATTCGCTTCGTGCTCCCTCACCCAAGAGAGGCCGGAAAAACCAAGCCGTTCAATCCAGAACTCACACACCTCACCCGAACCAACCGCACCGCGCAGTTTCCTCTATGCCCACTGTAAATCGCAGACGCCTCTTGCTGCCTCTGGCTCCACCCTCGCTCCGCCTCCTCCTTCCAGCACAACCTGTCCTGATGATAGCGCAGCACGTTCATCTACTGCTTCATCCTCCTCTTATTCATCATCCGCCTCCCAGCGCCTCCACAGCCGCCCCTCTTTTAACTCCCACCGCCTCATACAGTGTGACACACTCGCACGGCGAAGACTCAAGGCAGACAAATCCAAAGCGCCCTCGGTGGACCATTCCGAACTGTCCAGCTCCTCCACCACGGAGGGAGAACGGCGGTCAGGTGCGAATCAAATCCCTGATTCCTCTTCATCTCCTTCCTCCAAAGCCAAATCCTCCTCTAAAGGGGTTAACGTGCGAAATGAGTTCACGCCAACATCCACAGCCGGTCTAGGAAGTAAGAGCTGCTTGTTGTCCACCGGGCAGGGTTCCCTGGTAGATCAGGTCCGGGCTCGTTTGATGGGCTCTGCGGATGATCTACGCATCGTCGGCCTGAGGAAGCAGCTCTCGCCAGAGACGCGCCGAAAGAGACGTGCGTGGAGGAGGCACACCGTGGTTGTCTCCCCTACAGACTGTTCAGTCAAAAAACCACCAGTGCTGCCCCCCAAACCACTAGCTTCACCCTCCCCTGTTGGAAAGCAGGACGTTGGAGAGTCCCACCTAGAGTACTCAGAGACTGAAGCCCTTACTGCACGGCGGGCCCTGCCTACCTCGCGCTTTCGTGATTTCTTGTAGCAATGATGGTGTGTACAGGCTAGTGAACCAAGAGAGCTGGATTTGGGTTGTGTTGTAGCTGCGTCCTCAGTCTGTTCACACCGCTCACACTGACAGCGATTACGTGGTTGCCAAGTACTGTTGACTGCTAGGTGTTCAAACTCACTATAGTCAAAGACTTCAGAATAACCAAGACATAAGCATGGTGAAAGGTTTTTGAGAATTTGATGTTTTCCCATTCAAAGATTTAGGAGCTGCACTTGCATGCCCGAGAAGCATTTCAAAGATGGCCACCGAGTGACTTGGCTTGCCTTAAATGGACTTTGCTGTAGTTTCCAACTGTGTCTAGTAGTGTCTAGTACTGTGTCAAAATTGGATTGAGAATGATTTCAAATTCTAGTTCAGTTTTGGAATTTGAACAGAATTTAAATTGAGGTTAAAATGGACTGAAATTCAAATAAAACTGCAACATGGGCATTTTCATACCTGTAGAGTGTTTGCTTTGTTCCGGAACAGGGATTTAAATTGTTACAAAAGCCCCTTTTACACATGAAATCATGGGTGAACAGGATCTTTGCAAAAATACCGGTAAATTTGTTCCGGCAATTTACTGGTATGAGAAGTTGTAACATTGCCAGTAAATTGCCGCAATGATGCTGTGTGAACGCAGAATGAAGATTACTGGTATGAGCATTTGTGAATTCAGAGTAATGCGATGAAGAGATGCTTTTTGGTTTTCAGCTGTCATAAATATATTGCTCACCCACTGAAGTAAAGCATTTCACATTATGTATTATGATACACCTCGGGTTGTTGGTTCATTAGGTCAGATTGCATTCTCACCAAAAGTGAACCACCTTGTTCAGGTGTTCTCAGGCTAATTGTTTTGGTGCGGATCTGAATGCAGTTGCCATGTCTAAATGATCAGAAAATGTATCAGCTTCTGAAACAAATGTTCCAAGCAAGCCTGGTGTGAAAATGCCCCTTAGTGTCATTTGTAAAGACAATTGAAAGAGTTATCAAGACAAAAATCTGCCTCATTTGATGCTTTCTTAATAAAATGTGTGCTTCTTTTTATATACATTTTTGCCATTTTACAAATTAGGTTTAATTTTATTAACAAAGGTGGAAAAACACTTAATTTCCCAGAACATTTCCCATTCAACATCTGTTGAAATTTCTTTGAAATTTTCTTTGTTCAACCTTAATTCCTTGAAGTCCAAATCAAATTCCAAATCAACATTTTTTAGGGTGTGCCCAAATTTGATCGTATTGAATTTCCTTGAATTGAAAGGAAGCTGAAACTAAATTTTGCCCAGCCCTGGTCTATTTCCCTATTGTCGCTGCATCACATTGCTGTTCATCTGGATAAACATGGTCTCTTCTTTAAGCAGCTGAGCAAACAATGTTGCTTATATTGCCTCAAATCTTTCTTTATGAAAATGAATCCAGCCACTTTGTCACTGCAAATCGCTGTCGGTGTGAACAGCCCTTTAGGTTGGCGTGTCAATACAAAATAAAAACCCTCAGTTAAGTCACATTTACATTACTTTTACTCAGATTTTCTTCACCTGCTAGGCATAGGGGCTTTTCAGTGTTGCCAAAGTTACTGCCAAGACCCTCACAACTCACATGCCATGGTGTGCTTTTGTGTTTTAAAGTCCCAGATGAACCAATTTTTTCAAATGTGCCGGTGCAGTATTGGTTAAACAGTGTTATATCAAACAGGAACAGTGTTGATAGTGACAGTTTTACTAGTTTTAACTTAGGCCATTGAGCAGCATTAGAGCAGGTGCATAATTCTACCAGTAACTCACTACATTAAGATCCATAAGAGGCAGTGTGGTGTGTTCTCCTTCCCACATGTTCATCTACTTTGAGTAACGGCTCAATGGTGAAATCACTTCATATGAGTGTGTATGTGTGTCTGAAATTGCCTGTGTATACATTGTGTGGTTGAGTATTTTGTAACATTTGTACAAAGCCTTTCTTAAGTTAACCTTGTAAATAAACATATATTATCCCCCCCCCCCTTTATTTTAGTTTATATATGGTTTACAAAGTGCACTTAGGTGCACAGTCATTTCTTTCAAGATGTTACTTGAAATGTTTTTCCTTAATATTTTTTGTTTGTTTGTTTTATACACAGTATATATTATACGTATATTTTGTATGAATATAATAAGTACTTTTATTTGGAAATCTTGGGGTGTACCTGTTTTAACTCCACTAGACTGTTTTCCCTGTTATGGCCTTTCTCTGTGACTTACAAATACTATGCAGAAATCCATTCACCTCAGTGCAAAGAACAGAGATCTAACCTGCAACGAGTGTCTGTCACAAGCTATAATAAATTCTTATTGCAGAGCATATTTCATTCGGGTTTTGTGCTTTTGTCTTGTGCTGCAGGCATTTTAGCACGGAGCAAGATTTCTGAGAAAAAGTATAGGACAAATGTCACCGTTTTATATCTATATAAAACAAATTAGGGGCACATTAGAAGAATGGTATACGGTAAAAAAAAAAATAATGAAATAAACATAGTCCAACATAGTCTGATGGCTGAAGGTCTGGAATTCATGGCAGCTTTCATTAGCCATTAGTTTGACCCAGAGTAGTTGAAATAATGCAAATAAAAATAAATTAATGCATTAATCTACTGAGTATATATATATATATATATATATATATATATATTCTTGTATTTGACTTGCATTTTTTATTCATTTATTTATTTCCCGTCATTTCATTAATACTTCAGCAGATGGCAGCATTGAGTGATTTGTGAGCGCTCGATAAATCTCGCATTGCAGCTCAAATCATGTTTCTAAAACATTTGCTACTATGAATAAACCCAATAGGTGGAGTCCAGGGAGAAGTCTGTGAAAGTTCATGTTCTGCCTTCAGACAGCTTCATTGGTTTGGTTTGAAACAGTTGATCTCCAAAGCCTATTTTTGCGACACCTGTTCATCAGCTAGGCGGACAAGTTAAAATAGACTAAAAATTTAAAGTAACGAACCAAAGAACAATTACACAATCAACTTCTCGGATAGTTTGCCATGCGGCAGAGTCAGTGACACAGTAAGCGTGTCATCGAGTGTGAGTGAATGACTCGTGTTCATCTGCGGAATATCGAGTTACGCGCTGCGTTTTTAGACGCGTCAAGTGTTGCGACAGCCGTCACAGCAGCAGCACATTCACATGCACTGAGCCAGACGTTCTTCTGGAGAGTTTGTGTATGTTGTTTATGCACATTTACCTCAAGACGGTTATAAGAAGTTCTGCCTGGAGCCGAAGGGACAGGGATCATGCTGGGGAGGAAGAAGAGGCCAGAGACAGTTCAGACTGAACCCAAAGCGCACGAGTCAAAAACCCACGACCCGCTTCGGAGGCTTGGTGAGATCATAATAGGCTACATTTAAGGACACAAATATATACCATACCCAGAATTTTACTTTAAGTATGCATGCTTTCTTTACTTTCACAGAAAGTAAACCTAATCTCAGGCACTGACTTGTTTTCAACCCTAGAAGTTCATTTTGTGAAAGAAAAATGAGCAGATTCAGTCATTCCACTTAATCAGTAGACCTTTACTCTTTGACAAATAGATGCTTTGACAAATGCTCATTTTGCGTGACATATGGATGTTTTGAGATATCTAGTATAATAACCCCTTGAGTTTCTCTGTGTTTTATTAACCCTTTGTGTTTAGGCTATTTTTGACCTGCTTTTGGTAAAAAATACTCTAATGCACATTATTTTTGGATTTGGACATGGCTTTGTAATGTTTATACAATTATAATTAGATCTAAAACCGTTAGATCTGGTTTGATTGCTTGCTCATCCCAAGAGTGCTAGATAACAGCAGTGTGACATTTCACTGTTTGTATTACTTTTGATACATGAGCTGACACAGAGCAGGGAGAAGTTGCTGTTGTTTTCGTTGTTGTTTTGGAAGTGATTTAGATGCAGAATTGTGTGTGTTTTTTTTTTGCCAAAAAATTTTAAAGTTAAAATGTATTCTTTAAAGTTTAGAAAAATTCAACAACCTTTCCTAGATGTTTTGGGCACAAGAACAAGTTCTGTGTGAATAGCCCTCTAAGACTGGATGCTGTGACAATGTACTGTATGTAATGCACAATTCTTTGGTGTGGCCTGACGTATTATTATTTCGTAATTTAGCATAACACGCACATATACACACTGCCACACTCATAACCACCAACTGTTCTTGCACAATAATTATTTTCCCACTCATGTTTACCTCTCATCTCCGTCCTTCAGCAGCATGACAACAGCTGAGATCACCACCACCTATGATCCTTGCTTGTGCTGTCCACGTAAAAAAAAACGTTCTATGTGTGATATCTTATTATGCAGCAAGCTGATCTCTGAAACTAGCACATTTCATGTTAATATCAGCCTAGTTCTCAAACCAAACCAAAATAACTGCGCTAGTTTATGCTTCAGGCTTTTAAAAGGAACCGCATGTAAGAGGGTGGAGAGAAACAAATATTTGAAAATATGTAAAATGGATTATTATGTCATTATGCCTGTATTGTAGCAAATTATGCAACAAATAATGTGCAGCATTCTTCAAGAACTGGCTGATTTCCAAGAAAAGTAACTATGGCATATTTGTATCGCTTTCTTTATATGTTTAGCTATCACACATCTGCCTGTTTTAGCTGGGTTTCTTCTGCATTTGATCATGAATGAGTTGAATGCTGTCGCTATATTGAGTACAAGATCCTCTGAGGACTTGTCTGCATTCCCTGGCTTCTTGCCAGAACTACAGCACTTTGACTGCAGTTCCATGAGAAAGAGTTTAGCTTAAACTATTGCGAGTGGGCGATAACCCTGCTTTTTTAAGGTTTTATTAACTCTATTTAATGTTGTGCTCATTTGTACAATCTTCTGTGGCATTCTAGTCAAGTCACCTTTATTTATATAGTGCTTTTAACAATACAGATTGTGTCAAAGCACTTTACAGTATTTAATAGGAAAATAGTGTCAATAATGCAAGATGACAATAGTAAACACTACATTTTTGGTTAAAGGTAGTTCATCACTGAATTCAGTGATGTCATCATCCAGCTCAGTTTAAATAGTATCTGTGCAATCAAGTCGAAGATATCGCTGTAAATGAAGTGTCCCCAACTAAGCAAGCCAGAGGCGGCAAGGAACCAAAACTCCATCGGTGACAGAATGGAGAAAAAAACCTTGGGAGAATCCAGGCTCAGTTTGGGGGCCAGTTCTCTTCTGACCAGACAAAACCAGCAGTTCAATTCCAGGCTCCAGCAAAGTCAGATTGTGCAGAAGAATCATCTGTTTCCTGTGGTCTTGTCCCGGTGGCCATCTAGGCGACAAGGTCTTATATATATTTATTTATGAAAATGGCAATGCCAGTCAAGCATTATAATGTTAAATCAAGTATTATTTAATAATAAAAGTTCAGTAATTAGAATTAAAATGTGGTAACCATGTATGAATGCATGTATCAGTCATTTTAAAGTGATACTCCACCCCAAAATGAAAATTTTGCCATTAATCACTTACCCCCATGATGTTCAAAACCCGTAAAAACCAGGGGAGGTTCTAGGGGGTTGTCGGAGGGGCAAGTGCCCCCCCCCCCAAAAAAAAACACAATTTGGAATCAAATCACACCAAACAATTTTGTGTGAAATGCGCAGGTTGTCCTGTAAAGTGTATATAAATTTTATATATATATATATAAAAATCACCAGCTGCTAAATTCAAATATGCGTTCACCGCTGACATGCTGTTTCATCACCTTGCGTGCTGGCTGACTGAATTCTCTTGCTAATTCTCTCATCAGAAACTATAAAATGAAGATTATATTTATAAAAAAATGAAGATATTATTGGAGTTTTTGAGAGTGCTTTAACTCGCTGGACTGAAGTGAAAATGTGTTTTTGGTCTCTTTTTGTACAATTAAATTGTTACAGACTAATTAGTAACTTACAACATTTTTAATAAATTTGCATTAAATACAAAGTCAGTCGTTTTAAAAATATTTTATGGTATCACACCCGTGTCTGGTACATAAGTAAAAAGATGGATCTTTATATGCAAAGTTAATAGATTACACTATTAGGCTACTTTGCCTATCGCCCATTATAGATCATCTAACATAATCTATAAAGATGCAAAATGCATTTACTTAAATATATTTGAGAAATTAGATATTTCATAATATATTTTGGTAATATTTTTTTATGGTTTTAATGGTTAAAAGGTGATGGTTTATAACAGTTATTTGAAGTGGAAACCATAAAAAATTTTCTGTGATGGTTTTCTTGGTTTTTTTTAAATTTTTTTATAAAAACTTATATCAATTATACAGTGGTATTGTGGCTGCTGTTTGTCACATGACAAGCATGAGAGCCCCCCCCCCCCCCCCCTTCACTTGTGCCCACTCAAAAATAATGAGTGCAAGACACTACTACGGTGGCCGAGAAGTGCAAAACAAATCACAATTACAAAAACAACATAACAAATCCAAAAACACAACGACAATTCAGAAAACAAAATAACAATTCAAAAAACACAACGACAATTCAGAAAACAAAATAACAATTCAGAAAACAAAATAACAATTCAGAAAACACAATTATTTTGTTTTCTGAATTGTTGTTGTGTTTTTTGAATTGTTATTTTGTTTTCTGAATTGTCGTTGTGTTTTTGGATTTGTTATTTTGTTTTTGTAATTGTGATTTGTTTTGCACTTCTCGGTCACCGTACACTACCCATGACACTACGATACTAAATTATTTGTCAAATCAATGAAACATGATGAAACATTAATTTTAGTTGAAATTGTTATAGATTTCTTCTAGAGATTGCAGTGATATGAATCACATGGTGAAAAATGACTGAATGAATAATGCTTAAGTAGGTTGAGATGAATTTAAAAACTCTGCACCCTAAAAGCACAAGTGGCCCTGTCTGGCCCCTTCAGTTACTCTAGAACCACCCCTGGTGAAAGCATTGTTCGTCTTCGGAACACAATTTAAGAAATCTTTTTGATGAAAAACGGGAGGCTTGTGAATGTCCCATTGACTGCCAAGTAAATTACACTGTCAAGGTCTAGAAAAGTATGAAAGACATTGTCAGAATAGTCCATCTGCCATCAGTGGTTCAATCGTAACATTATGAAGTGACACGAATACTTTTTGTACTCGAATAAAACATTTTGGAGAATATCTGCTGAACGTAAACTGTGTACGCTATTCTGTGTTGCTTCAAAACTTTACTTGATGCCATTACGTCGAGCGCAAAAGAACTGGTGAACCGTTTTCTTCAATCGGTTTATTGAATCGAACTGTCCGAAAGAACTACTGGTGATCCGAAAACTGATGCAACCGGTTCTTCGCGAACAAGTCTATGTTTAGTTAATCATCTGGCTTGGCTCGTTGTTCATCTTCAGTTCTCTCTTCACAGCAGTTCAGTCAGTGTACTGTTTGAGTAATTAAATTTTAATTGTCAGCAACATTATAAAAGTTAACAGCTTAAGTCATTTGTGGATTAATGCGTATCTGAGACCCGAACCGTTTAAAACGATTTAGTTCGATTTGGTAAACTGGTTCAAAAAGATCCGGTTACATCGAATGATTCGTTCACGAACCGGATATCACAAACTGCTTTGTTTTGAACTCTCTCACGGACTCGCTCCCAGACACGGAAAAGAAGACAATGATGAATAAAGTCGTAGTTTTTGCTATTTTTGGACCAAAATGTATTTTCGATGCTTCAAAAAATTCTAACTGACCCTCTGATGTCACATGGACTACTTTGATGATGTTTTTCTTACCTTTCTGGACATGGACAGTAGACCGTACACACATCTTCAATGGAGGGACTGAGAGCTCTCGGACTAAATCTAAAATATCTTAAACTGTGTTCCAAAAATAAACGGAGGTCTCACGGGTTTGGAACGACATGAAGGTGAGTTATTAATTACATAATTTTGATTATTGGGTGAACTAACCCTTTAAGTGTGCAGAACAACCACTCAATAAAGCATTACAATAATCTAACCCTGAGGTCATGAACATACGTTTCTGCATTTGAAATTGAGAGCATAGGTCGTAATTTATATATACTTTTGAGATGGGGAAAAATGCAGTTTTACAAATGCTAGAAATGTGGCTTTCAAATATTCCTGATGATATCTTCCAGAGGTAACATGTAAAGCGTGAAAAGTAATGGCCTTAGTCCTGAACCTTGAGGTACTCCATACTGCACTTGTGATTGATATGATACCTCTTCATTCTCTGCAATGAACTGATGGCAGTCCGGTAAGTACGATTTGAACCAAGCTAATGCACTTCCACTAAGTTTATACAAATTCTTCATGTCCTAAAGTAGAGAATGAGTGGAACTGTTCCTCAGGGGATCTGATGCGATACTGTAGCTGACGGCTGCATGGTTACAGTTTTATCTCTAATAGTATCGATCTTGGAAGTAAAGTAGTTTATAAAGTCATTACTGCTGGGCTGTTGAGAAATGTCAACACCTGCTGATGCTTTATTTTTCGTAATTTTAACCACTGTATTGAATAATTAAATAAGGGTTATGTTTGTTTTCTTCTAAAAGAGAGGAAAAATAATCAGATCTATCAGTTTTTAATGCTTTTCTGTAGGCTAGCGTACTTTCTGCCAAGCAATACAAAATACCTCTAGTTTTGTGCTCCATTTTCCGGGCTGCTCTCTTTAGGGTGCGAGTGTGCTCATTATACCACACTGTCACACTATTTTCCTTAATCTTCTTTAAGCATAAAGGAGCAACCGTGTCTAAAATGCTAGAAAAGAGAGAGTCCATAGTTTGTTACATCATCAGGTTGTTCTGAGCTATTGGATACGCTAAGGAATTTAGATAAATCAGGAATATTACTTGCAAAGCAGTCTTTGTGGTAGAAGTGATGGTTCAAAAGACTAGATAATGATCTGAGATGCTATAATGAGGCTGCATAATTTCAACACCTTCAACATCAATTCCATGTGACAATAATAAATCATTTCAACAATGAGTAGGTCCTGACATGTGTTGTCTAACCCCAAAAGATTTCAGGATCATACATTAATTACATCATTAATACATTCTGTATGGTGCCCTGGAGGCCTGTATACAGTAGTCAGTTCAAACATCACAGGGGATTTATGATTAACACTTTGTTTCTATGGACAATGGTTTCTGAAGCACCATTACTTCAAACGAGTTATACCAGCCCGCCCTCTGAGAAATACTGAAAACATTGTTATAAATTGTATAAATTGTATCATATTATTTACAAAAAGTGCTTTCGTAGAAAGAGACCTGATATTCAATAAGCCAAGCTTTATCATTTGTTTATTCGTATTACATCGTTTTTTATTTGTTGAACATCAATTAATTTGTTACTCTTAAATTGGTTTTGATGTTTGTTTGTTTTTTCTAGTTCGAGGAACAGACACAGTCTCTATACTATGATATCTAGGTAAAGACGGCTAGCAGACGGTCGGTTTAGCCAGTCTGTCTGCTTCCTGATAAGACTTGTTCCATGGCTAGCGCAGTGCTGCTGGTTTATCTCTGCATGGCTACTGGCATCAATAGATATGCTATAAGTGTATTGCTGATATTTATTGCACTTGTAAAATTATGTTGAGTGCCCTGTATGAAGAGGCTGTGCTCTTGGTGCTCTTCAGTGGTGTGATTTAATGTTACTATGTCAGTACTTCAAAATAAAGCCCTCCAGTGGGAATAATCAAGAGAAAAGAGAGAATTGTGTGAGAAAAGAGTTATTCAGTGGTTTGAGGTATGAAATTTGCTTATTAACCCAATGTGGTAGGTTTATTTAAGTTACATTTCTTCCAGGTTGCTCTAGTTGGTTGACTGTTCTTGTGCTTCTGCTAAAGGATAAAGTAATAAGAGAGAATTAGTCATCCATGCAATCATGGCCACATTTATTCTAAATATAGATATGCTCACTATGAACCTCAGGTGAACTGTAGGTAACTCTAGTAGCCGAAATGTTGTAAAGTATGAGTCATCTGCTGACCCAACTATTACATTTAAGGGATCATATAATACATGTTTTAAAAACCAAAATTTTGAAGTATCTTAATTCCACCAAAGCTACATAATTCAATAAAACGGTTTTAATATCTTTTCAAATGTAATTTATTCCTGTTATGTTAAAGCTGTCTTCAGTTTCACATGATGCTTAAGAAACCATTCTAATTTGCTGATTTGATTGTGTATTTGAAATAGAAGTCTTTTGAAGCATTATAAAAGTTTTTTTACTGTCACTTAAATTTAATGCATTCTGCCGGGATAGAAGTATGACTTTCTAAAAAAAAAAAAATTACAATTAAATTTTGCTGACCCTAAACCTTTGTGTAACGACTGGGTGAAGGAGTGGCAGGAAGCAAGTGCGAGATTAATGATATTTAATGAAGACAATGATACAGACAGTACTTGAGACACAAACAACGCTGGGAGGAATGCACAGTCCAAGATGGTGGTGATGAGTGACGAATCCGGAAGGCGGAGGTGAGTAGGCAGCAGGAGAGGGTGACACAGGAACTGCAGGGAAGCGAGCCGAAGGTAAATGGTGTTGCTTGGTGGTGGGTTGCGTAGAGTGGACGGGGTTCCGGGGAAACACGGACATCCAATGCAGAAAACACACAAGAAAGCAAAGCACAGGTCACAAACATGAAACAACGCTCTCACGAACACAATACGCTAGACAAGCCAATATATAGGGAGGAGTAATGAGTGACAGCTGTTGCTGATGACAATTAACAATTAGGCGGATTAATATGTGAATAAAACACTGGTTTAATTTTGGACACATGGAAGGCGGGATGTATCCTCCTGTATGCTGGAGGTAGTTTGAGGCGGACTGTCACCGGACTAATGATCTTGGTGATAGTAAACGGGCCTATGAATTTGGGAGCTAATTTGTTAGAAACGGAACGGAGAGGAATATTGTTCGTAGAAAGCCACACCTTTTGACCCACTACCAGACCTTTTGACCGGTGGCGATCGGCCTTGGCCTTAGTGCGCTCCCTCATCCGGAGCAGAGTCTTGCGGGCTCTGGTCCAGGTGCGGTGGCACCTCTGGACAAATGCGTGAGCGGAGGGGACCGCGACTTCAGATTCCAGACTAGGGAAAGCTGGTGGCTGGTAACCTAAGCTGCACTGAAACGGAGAGAGGCCCGTGGCTGACAATGGTAACGTATTGTGAGCGTACTCCACCATAGAGAGTTGTTGGCTCCAGGAAGAAGGATTCTTGGAGACCAAACATCGCAACGTTCTCTCTAAATCTTGGTTGGCTTGCTCAGACTGCCCATTACTCTGGGGATGATAACCCAAAGACAGGCTAACCGTCGCTCCTAGCAATTTACAAAATTCTTTCCAAAATTTGGATATGAATTGGGATCCCCTGTCAGAAACCACGTCTACCGGGAGGCCATGTAACCGAAAGACGTGATCTAGGACAGTGACCGCTGTCTCCTTGGCTGTCGGTAATTTGGGCAAGGGAATGAAATGTGCCGCGAGAACTGGTCCACTACGGTCAAAATGACAGTCATGCCATTAGAGGGCGGGAGGGCGGTAACAAAATCTAGTGCGATATGTGACCAGGGTCTCGAAGGGACAGACAGCGGTTGAAGAAGCCCATCAGGAGGCCGGTTAGACGACTTACCACTGGCGCAAACGGAGCAAGCCAAAATAAAATCGTGGACGTCACGAGCCATAAGTGGCCACCAGAATCGTTGTTTAACTAACCCCTTGGTTCGGCTTATCCCCGGATGACAAGCAACGTTAGAGCAGTGACCCCACTGAATAACTTCGGACAATAACTCTTCTGGCACAAATAAACGATTCGGTGGGCAACCGGGCGGAGGCGTTACCCCTTCTAAGGCCGTCTTGACCTTCGATTCGACCTCCCATACGAATGCTGAGATGACTATTTTCTCAGGTAAAATACACTCGGGAGTCACCGGGCGGGCGGAGGGATCAAAAAGACGTGACAAAGAATTGGGTTTGACATTTTTGGAACTTGGGCGGTACGACAGAGTAAAATCAAAACGACCGAAAAAAAGTGCCCAACGAGCCTGCCTGGAATTAAGTCTTTTGGCAGTTCTAATGTACTTTAAATTCTTGTGATCGGTCCAAACAATGAAAGGTACCCCTGAACTTTCCAACCAGTGATGCCACTCCTCTAAAGCTAATTTGATGGCCAACAATTCTCTGTTACCAATGTCATAATTGCGTTCAGCAGGAGATAACCGATGAGAGAAAAACACGCAGGGATGCATCTTATCGTCCGAGGCAGCACGTTGGGAAAGAACTGCTCCTACCCCCACCTCTGATGTGTCGACCTCCACCACGAACTGCCGTGTGGGATCAGGGGCTACAAGGATGGGAACCGAAATGAAGCGGCTCTTGAGGTTGATAAATGCAGTTTCAGCTGCATCCGACCACCAGAATGGAGTACTGGGGGAGGTCAAGGCCGTCAGAGGTGAGACTAGTTGGCTGAAATTACGAATGAAACGTCGATAGAAATTGGCGAACCCCAGAAACCGCTGTAGGGCCTTACGGGAATCTGGAGATGGCCAATCTATCACAGCCTTAACCTTGTCAGGATCCATACGTATTCCCTCGGACGAGACGATATACCCTAGGAAGGGGACAGACTGTGCATGGAATACACATTTCTTCGCCTTGACAAAAAGCCCATTCTCGAGTAATCTCTGGAGCACTCGTCTGATGTGTTGAACATGTTCCTGGAGAGATGAAGAAAAAAATCAGTATGTCATCCAGGTAAACATATATAAACTGATCTACCATGTCTCTCAACAAGTCATTAACGAGTGCCTGGAAAACCCCTGGCGAGTTGGAGAGCCCGAACGGCATCACCAAATATTCAAAGTGCCCTCTAGGGGTGTTAAAGGCGGTTTTCCATTCATCCCCCTTCCTGATGCGGACCAAATGATTAGCGTTACGTAAATCCAATTTTGTGAATACGGATGCTCCCTGTAACCTCTCGAAAGCTGAAGACATCAACGGTAACAGATAGGTGTTCTTTATCGTGATGTTGTTCAGCTCTCGGTAGTCAATACAAGGTTGCAGAGAACCATCCTTCTTACCCACAAATAAAGAATCCCGCCCCCGCTGGAGAAGAGGAAGGGCGGATGAACCTCGATGCCAAGGAATCAGAAATGTATTTCTCCATGGCCTCCCTCTCCGGAATAGAAAGAGAGTAAAGCTTGCCTTTAGGCGGAGACTTACCTGGCACTAAATCTATAGCACAGTTGTAGGGACAATGCGGAGGAAGAGAAGCAGCACGGGACTTACTGAACACCTCCTTCAGGTCCAAGTACTCTGCGGGCACGTTTGATAACACCATAGTCTCTTTCTGAAAGACAGAAACAGGCACAACAGGACAAGCAGAAACCAGACAAGACTCATGACAACTTTCACTCCACAAGGTGACTGTGTTGGAACCCCAATCGACTCGTGGATAATGTTTGATTAACCACGGGTGACCTAAAACAATGGGAGCTACAGGGGAGTCCATGAGGTAAAAGGATATGGTTTCACTGTGGTTGCCTGAGGTGAGCAGAGTTATGGGTTCAGTGTAGTGGGTGACGTGTGGCAGTTCCTGGCCATTGAGTGCAGTGACATGGATGGGATGAGACGCAGGAAGGACTGGAAGGTTTAAGTGACGTGCAAGGAGAGAGTCAATGAAATTACCTTCGGCCCCAGAGTCCAGAAGGGCGTGACAGTCGTGAGTGTGGTTCTCCCACCACGGTTTCACCGGAAGGAGGGTCGATGATGTGGTTGAGGACTTCCTGGCGGAGATCCCACCCGATATTAGCCTCAAACTTACTACCGGGCTGGCTCTTTTTAACGGGCAGGAATGGATGGAATGCTCCGAGCCACCGCAATATAAGCATAGTCCTTGGGACCTCCGCCGCTCTCTCTCCCTCTGGGAAAGCCGAGCTCTACCCACCTGCATGGGTTCGTGATTGTCGACGGGACCGACCATGTTCTCTCGACTCGAGCGGTCCCTTTCCGGAGAGACGTAATGGCATGTAGGACTGACTTGTCTACCCAGGCGGTTAATCAGAGCATCCACCCGGAGTGCCAGGTCGATTAGGCCGTTGAACGTTGGGGGCAGCTCGAGGAGGTAGATCTCCTTCTGAACACGGTCGGCCAGCCCATGCAGGAATTGATCCCACAGCGTCGCCTCGTTTCACTGGCACACGGCCGCCAGGGTGCGGAACTGAATGGAATAGTCCGCCACAGATGATTCTCCTTGTTTGAGGTTCCACACTGCCGTTCCCCATAAGGCGGCCCTGCCAGAGAGTAGGGTAAGAGCAAACGCAACCTTGGACTCCTCTGTTGCGAAGTTGCGGGGCTGCAATGCAAAATGCATGGAACATTTGTTAAGGAAAGTCTTGCAAAAGTTTGGCTCACCGGAGTAACGCGGCTCTGGCCGGAAGTGGTCCTGGGAGGTCTCCCGGGGGACGGGCGACGCAAGCGGTGCAGTGGGCGCAGTGGGAGAGGTGAGTTGATGAATTCACTGGGTGAGCTCGGACACCTGTGTCACCCACTTGGATCGCGCGTCCGGTATTCACGATGCTCTCCTGCTGCTGATCCATGTGGTTGACGCTGTGGTGAATGAATTCAGACAGTGAAGTGGTGCTCGCTGCTTCCATGTTTGGTGAGAGCGTTCTGTAACAACTGGGTAAAGGAGTGGAAGGAAGCAAGTGAGAGATTAATGATATTTAATGAAGACAATGATACAGACAGTACTTGAGACACAAACAACGCTGGGAGGAATGCACAGTCCAAGATGGTGGTGATGAGTGACGAATCTGGAAGGCGGAGGTGAGTAGGCAGCAGGAGAGGGTGACACTGGAACAGCAGGGAAGTGAGCCGAAGGTAAATGGTGTTGCTTGGTGGTGGGTTGCGTAGAGTGAACGGGGTTCCGGGGAAACGCAGACATCCAACGCAGAAACACACAACAAAGCAAAGCACAGGTCACAAACATGAAACAACGCTCTCACAAACACAATACGCTAGACAAGCCAATATATAGGGATGAGTAATGAGTGACAGCTGTTGCTGATGACAATTAACGGAGACGCCCACAAACTAATCAGTGCTGACGCGTAACACACAGACTTCACCCACAAAGTGCAAAACCCAGAGATCACGGTTTACCAACCGTGACATATTGTACTTAAAGTTAATTGAGGCTTCTTGAACTGAAATGGACTCGAAGTGGTAATTAAAATTTTTTCATGACCAGTTTCCTCCCTCTTACTTTATCGTAAAATGAAATGTCCTGTTTTCAATACTGTATCATTATGATTTCAAAGTAAGTGACCTCAGTATGACTGGCTAGCCTGTTTGCATATGAAATAAGTGACAACGGTTAGGTTTTGTGGGCTTTTACATCTTTTAGTTTGTGCAGCACTTTAAAGTTTATACCAGCCATATTTGTAACATTACCACAGAACAAAAAGCGCCAAAATTATTTCAGAGTAGCTTTGTTTCTAGGAGGTTAATGTTTGTGACATCACAGCTATGAACCATTTTTTTTTTATTTTTCAGCTTGCATGGTTTCAGTAATTTCAGGTTTCGTGGCTTAGAGCAACCAGGAATAATTTGCTTATGTTGCTAAGTGAGTGAAATTCAGCTGGTCAAGTGATTTTGTTTTTATCTAATATATATATATATATATATATATATATGCTTAAGTGAATTAACATTTTTAATAGTTTTAATAAACAATAACAGCATTACTGAAGATTTGCATTGGAGTCTTCTTATGTGGGTGGGCATTATCAAAAGTACCATTCATTTGTAGTTTTGCGAATGAAGGAAAAATACTGAGTGCTTCTTTTTACCACAAAATGTAAGTCTTCTTCATTATTTAGTTTAGTTTAGTTTGTGGTAGCATTTCATTGCCATGTTTCCAGTAGCTTTGTCTCTGTACTCTGGCAAAATACCAAAAAAACTCTCTCTCTGTCTCCCCCCCCCCCCCCCTCTCTCTCCCTCTCTATCTATCTCTCTCTTCCCTCCCTCTGTCCTCTATTCCCCTTGACCTCTGTGCTGTCTTTTACTTATACATGCTTGTCAGAGACACTTTATCATGGTCTTTAGATTCTGGTTGCTGTGGTGAGGGTCTCTTTGCTGCAAAAACTTTTGGCTGTTCAGCAGGAAGAGTTGAGGGAGTTTGCACAACTATTTTCAACATTGATTTATGAGCAGCAAATCATTATGATTACATTAAAAATAAATAGCATTTTAACATATTTAGTTATTTTAAATAGTCAGTATAAATTGTTGTAAAATTTCACATTAATATTTTTATAT
This sequence comes from Carassius carassius, assembly GCF_963082965.1. Lineage (NCBI taxonomy): Eukaryota > Metazoa > Chordata > Actinopteri > Cypriniformes > Cyprinidae > Carassius > Carassius carassius. The sequence continues at coordinate 37,091,245 of NC_081755.1, read as the reverse complement.
TTTTAATTTAAATAAATGCAGCCTTAGTAAGCAACAGAAACGTGTATATATATATATATATATATATTTATAAAAAAAAACTGCTATTCCAAATATATAGTAAACTTTTGATTGTTAGCATATATTTGTGTGCATTTCTATTGGTCATGATGGTAGTAATCCATATCTTGTTCAAGCAAGATAATCAAAGGGGCTTTTCTCAACCACTTTACACTATATTAAGTTAGCCAGGACAAACTGTTAGGTTGCTAACTGAAGTTAGCAAGATTTTACCTGATTTGCATGAATTTGCACAAAGACAAAATAGTGTTTGTAAAAAGCAATGCTTTCAACAAATGCAGTTCATTCTTACTGAATTTCTCCCTCATCCGTTTTTTTTCTTTCTTTTTTCACCTCAGCCTATTGTAACACTGCACCGCACAGCACAGCCAGGCTTAACTTCACTTTAAAAAAGTCTATAAAGAGCTCAGTGTGCGCTAATTTTGCAATCTTTGCTCTCAGTGAATAGACTTTTTCCAAACTTGCACAAGCCTGTGAAGGAGAGCAGGTCACTTTAATCTGGGAAACAAACATATGTTGATGATTAGGAATGAAAACATGACAATTTCTATTATTGTCATTCGGTGTCCTGATATACATGCAGTCATTGCTGCGGACGTTGACACACAGATATTGGTGTCTTACATCAGTGTAGGATGACATCATCTCTCGAGTTTGTGACTGTAGCTTCTGACCTCCTGGTGCTCTCATGTCTCGAGTATGTGAGAGTGTGCACATATATATTTATTCTGGAAGATGCCTGAGTAATGGGTTGATTTTGGTCCATGTTTTGGATGAAATATTAAAACGGTGTATGACTCAGTGCCGGGAAGTGTTAGTCTCTGGCATATATAACTTTGTGAATATGAGAACAAACTTGGGACGGCACAATATAAGTGAATTATAGTATGTGTGTACCTCTTAGAGACTTGACACTTCAGATTTACAGCATGCAGCAGCAGGTGTTGGACAGACTAGAAAACATTTAGAAAGAACAGGAGGTGCTCATATTTTAAAATGATGTATGTGTATGTGTCATAGGTGTTCTGGACGATGAAGATGTGCAGCTGATGCTGCAGGGGTCAAAGATGATAAAGGTTCGATCTCAGCGTTGGCGGAAAGACAGGAGCCTGAAGCTTCTGGAGGACTGTGTGACGGTGTGGTGTGAGTCCAGCAAAGCCTCCCGCAAAAGCAAAAAACAGCAGACCTGTGAGTAAATCATCTGTGACTGAGCTACATCCCAGAACAAATATCAAAATTCAGCTTTCTGCACAGCATTTGTGAGTCCAGAAATCAGCTGAGCTCCTGAGGGCTTTTCAGCAAGATATTTAGTTTCTACATTTTGAGCTTACATCTCTACAATGGATCATTTTCTGTTTCATATGAATCACACACAAAAACAAAATGCAGTTTGGGAAAAAATTCAGTAAAGATAGCATTCTTCACAAGGTTTTGTCTAAAGAATTTGTTCTCACAAGTGTGCTGACAGGGTTTGTTCACCCAAAAATGAAAACTGTCATTAATTACTCACACTCATGTCGTTCCAAACCCGTAAGACCTTGGTTCATCTTCAGAACACGAATCAAGATATTTTTGATGAAATACGAGAGCTTTCTGACCCTCCATAGACAGCCACAATATATTTGCTTTTCTCACAATCCAGTAGATGATTTATAAATTACTTTATATTTTCATGGATGCCAGTGACACTATCACTGTGACGAAGGTGCCATGATGCCAGAACTTAACATGTGATTAAAAGGATATGATAGTGGACTCAGTAGCAGTATGGAAACATCATTTTCACATTTTGATTTGACTTTCCAAATCAATGCAACAGCAAACAGAAACCCCATAAGGTTTTGTGTGCATATGTCTGAACTCATGAATACATGTCTGGTGGTGTGTTTGTCTATATAGACTAAAAGCTCAGGCCCTCAGCTTCTCTCCAGTTTAATTTCCTACTTTGTGTAGCTTGTTTCACAACATCCAAGCAAAGCCAGGAAATTAAACTAGAAATATTTCCATTGAATACCATGATTATGATCCTGAACTGTCTGAAACCCGCTTTAAATGATATCAGACCAGCAGATTTGGTGCTTACGTTGAACAGAGGTTTTGTGGGACATTTAATTGTCAATTAATTGTCTCAATCTGTTACTTTCACCTGCTTTTCTGGTGTTTGATCATCTTCTTTTAATCACACAAATTCAACCTTTGTTCCTAGCATAATGGAAACATACCACAGGTTCGTCTGTGACAGGAGACATTATGGGATGTTAGCTGCTCTATCATCTCTAATCTCTAGCTGTTAATCTCATTTATACCCTTCAAATGGATTGATAATCCCATTCATGGGCCTTCACTGGAGCATGGGAATGTTGTTTCTCTCGTTATACCACAGGCGTTGGTTGAACCTAATGAGGGAGCCTTCAGCCCCTCTATCATTTCTCTGAAATATCACTGGCATTACCCTCTGAAATCTTTGCTTATGTGATCTCTCTTTACATTTGCTGAAAACATTGGCTGCATAGAGATATCTGAGGCTATACAACTTAAAATGCAACAAATTATTTAATATTTTATTATTAAAAAAAACTCACTTAAGCCAAATTCAAACTTGTGACTGCCTTCTCTTAAAACTGAAAAAGTTTGGCCCACAAGACAAAGAGTTTAACAATCTTTAGACTTAAATCCTAAAATCACTCCAAAACCAGATTCATTCTTACAAATGGACTGTGAACAACAACTATGTCCTTTGTATAATAATATAGACATGTGAATTGATTAATATTTCTGTTTATCTATTGTAGTCATTTGTTTCTGGATTTTGAAACATGCAAAGTTTCAATATACACATGATGCAGCTGTACAGTAAAAAGTCCAGGTCATGTGTTGATGAATAATCCCTGCTCTTATAGCGGGAATTTATGGGTCATTCTGATGACCTCTGATGAGACCCTGAGGACTAAAGTGAACTTCTAACTAATCATGTGACTCAGTGTGATTAATAATCACACAGTAGTGCTAGTAATCACTTATGTGATTTGTCTATGTAAGATGTTGATTATGTAATATCATTGTAATAATTGATGTTTTGTTTGTAATTGGAACACAATTTTGCTTTGTTGTTTCTTTGACTCTCCAAAATGCTGCTTTTCTAGTGTATACATAAATCTTGATGCGCCCTAAACAACATCAAAAGACCGTCCACTCACCTGTCAATCATCTCCTTTAGTAAAACAAGAGTTTAAACAAAGGAATTTATGCAAGTTCATTGATATGCCAGAATTCAGTATGTAGTGCCATAATTGCTTCACTCTTGAAAACATTGTTCAGTATGACTAGATGGGACAATATTTAGGAGAATATTGTTAGATGAGTGATTTGAAAGTCATATACATTTACTACTATGTGTGTTCACATGGTAGTAAATCATTATTCAAAATAAAAAGTATTTGTAGGTGAGTATAAGAGACTCATTTCAAAAACATTGACAGTGTTACTGACCCCAAACTGTCAAATGGTAGAGTAGCATGAAGCTGACTTGAAAATGCTCATAAACCAGACACTTTTGTTTGTCCTACTCGATTCAGTGAGCTGCAGAAGATGAGACAACCTCTCTCTCTGTTTCTGTCTTGTGTTGAGTCACACCGGCTTAAAGAATGCAGGCTCAGCTGCTCCTGTCCAATCACAGCATGCCTCTCAAACCTCACGGCCTGCCACACGAGAGGGAATAAACATAGTCCAAATATTAAATGACTTGTGTGTGTGTGCTTGCAAATTCACAAATAAGTGTTTGTGCAGGTGGCATTTCAGCATGCAACACTTTATCCCTTTGTTATTTTGGCTATTTATTAATGTAGATAAAGATAGAAGACACATGGTTATGGCATAAGTGTCAAATAGCCTGCACTAAATGATGCAGGTCTGCTTAGGAGATGAGTCTGTGCAGGTGTCATTGTGCTGGTAGGCAGGAGCTCCTCATGCAGGGCTGGATCTCTGGAGACTTAATGCTCCTGTGCATCTATGCAGCGGGCATTAGTGAGGAATGCCAGTGGCGTAATAAACACCCATTCACTGCACATGTCTCTGCACACGTACGCTGTTAAAATGAACACTCTTCTTCTCCATATACACAAGAATTATAAATGCATGTTTGTCAGTGTTTGGAAGTGGGCAGAGAGTCTTTGCCATTTAAAAGAGCATGTGTTTGTCTTGCCTTGTGTCTCTGCATGTCTCTGTGTTTATTTGTAGTGTAGGCGTTTCTACAGGTCAAAGACGTTATTGTTGCAACTACTCTCTACAATTCCTCATTGTAGCTGACTTAAAGTGTACACTTATTGTAAAATGATGGAGGAGAAGGAAAGTCCATGTAATACACAGAGCTATATTATATTTGATTGTCACTGTATTAGCAATAGCATTTCGTAATTGGTAAAATGACTGCCTGTCCAAAGCCTCAGCTTGGCTGTCAAGTGGGTTTATATGGGTGTGTGTGTGTGTGTGTGTGTGTGTGTGTGTGTGTGTGTGTGTGTGTGTGTGTGTGTGTGTGTGTGTGTGTGTGTGTGTGTGTGTGTGTGTGTGTGTGTGTGTGTGTGTTTTAGGAGTACATTGTGAATGCTTTTGGCACTGTGTTGCACAGGTCATATTTTACAAGAGCCAAAATAATCACATTTGACCTCCTCCTTACATGGACTTTAAATAGTTTTACGTGTCCTTGTTGCTTATTTATCATTCATTTAGGTGTTTATCATCAGAATTTAAAGCATTTATTTTGGCTCATTTTAATTTTGTTTAAATTATTATTATTATTATTATTATTTCTTTTTTAATTTTAATGTTTGTTTTTGTAATGCTTATAGAACCTGAATTATATACAAGAAGGAGAAAATAAACTTCTGAATTACAGTGTCTCCAACACTTGGTTTATATCATTTGAAGTGTCCTTTGAATGATACAGCTAAGAGTTGGTTTTAGTTTATTCGTTTTTGTTTAATTTTGTTTAGATTAATATATTTACTTTTTAAATTTTGCTAGTTTAATTTAGTGTTTTAAGTTGCTTTTAGTTTAGTTATTTAGTAAGTTGGCTTGAACATAATATTAGAAACATGCATTATGCTAGTAACGTGCTAATCATGCTAGAATCATGCTAATGCCATACTAGTAACATGATAATCATGCTAACAACATGCTAATAACATGCTCATCGTGTTAGAAACATGCTTGTAACTTGTTAATCATGCTAACAAAATGCTAACATTATGCTTGTAACACAGTAATCATGCTAGAATAATACTAGCAACATGTTAGTAACTTGCTAGTTATGTTAACAACATGCTAGTAACACACCAATCATGCTAGAAACGTGCTAGTAGCTTGTTAATTATGCTAGGAACATGCGAACCATGTTAGAAAAATGCCATTAACATGCTTATCATGCTAGCAACATGCTTAAAACATGTTAGCAACATGCCAGTCATGCTAGAATCAGCCCAGCAACCACCCCAGGTATCCTAGAAATGTGTTTTATACCTATCTGATAGACTGTATTGCCTTGAAAACATTCAAACATTAAAACTTTTTTTTAACTTCTCAAAACCGAAAACTTTCAAATGGCAAGCTTTTAAAACTACTTTTCAAACTTTCTGGCTAGGGTTTTATAAGCCAGCTTCAAGTTTGTCTTCAAACTTTTTTATTTTAGGTTTTATTATTAGTGTTTTAATTTTGTGTTCATTCAGTTAGTTTAAATTTATTTAAATCTTTTGATGTCTTTTGAACAACATACTGTAATTAAGATGTTCTTAAGATGTATTAAGATGTTAATGTGTTTTTGTGTACACATTTGTTTAGTGTACACAGTGTTTTTGTTTTCAGTTTTTATCTTATTTTCTTTAAATGTTTTCTTTTTGTGTTTCTTAGTTTTATATTGTTTAATACAGGTTGATAGCTTCAGTGTTTCAGAGGTTGCCAAATGTTGGAGATTTGCTTATAAATTGACATATACAATGGAGCCACTTTAATATTAGGTTTTGTTTAAAGCAGAAGTTTCATATATAATTTTTGTTTGTTTGAGTGGCCAGACTGGTGTTTAAAACTATTTATTTTTTGCAGTTCTTGCAGCCACTAATTGTGCATAGATTACACTTTTTCACCTTTAAGTAACAGATTATGTAAATTATTATTAGGAGCCATGGTCCAATCACCCGTTTGTGTGTGTGGGTTCTTTCTCTCAGTCTGTGTGACTGAGGTGGAGTGTGTGCGGGAGGGCTGTCAGTCGGAGTGTCTGCGACGAATGGTAGGTCTGGTTCCAGAAACCCACTGCTTCACTGTGGTCTTCCGCGGAGGAAGGAAAAGCCTGGATCTGTGCTGCTCTACACAGAATGAAGCAGAAGGCTGGGTTCGAGGCCTGCGCACACTTAAGGACCGTGTTTCCAACATGAGCCAGAAAGAAAAGCTGGACCAATATCCTTAAAGCCATATCTGCAGAGAGAAAATGCTAGTAATTTCCTAACTGCAAATAGACACACATCCATTAGATAGTAAGGACATCGTTAAAATAGTCCATGTGACATCAGTGGTTCAACCATAATTTCATGAAGCTACAAGAAACATTCTTTGCACAAAAAAAGTAATTGCATTATATTTGTAATTAGCAGAGAGATTGTTCATATGGCTGGCAGCATGTTGTGTATGCGTATTATTGGTTTGTCTAGTTTTCCTTAACTGTGCACACTTGGATTCGAGGCTATCTGAGATGTGCGGATCAGAACCAGGATGGGAAGATGAGCTATGACGAGGTGAAACATCTGCTACAACTGATCAACATTGACCTGAACGAACAGTATGCACGCACACTCTTTAAGGTTCGTGTGAGAGATCAATGTGCAAGTGGCAACAGCTGTCATATAAACTAAAATCATTTCATTTAAATGAATCTTTAAGCAATCTTTCTCTCTTTTATTTCTCCTCTTGTCTGTAGAAGTGTGATCGCTCTGGTGATGGCCGGCTGGATCACGTGGAGATAGAGGAGTTCTGCCGTGAGCTGATGCGCAGGCCAGAATTGGACGCGGTGTTCAGGCATTATTCCAGTAATGGTTGTGTGCTCACCACCTTGGAGCTGAGGGATTTTCTTGGGGACCAGGGCGAAGACGCATCACTGGCCCATGCAAAGACTCTTATCCACACCTATGAGCTCAACGACTGGGGTACACAGCCATCATATATATATATAACTCTTTAAAAGTTTGTGGTGTTGTAGAAACTTTATATATACCTTTATATATTTTATACTTTAGTTTTTCAGTGTATACAGTGTATACTTCCAGGAGAGTAGACAACAACATTCACAATATTTATATACTTACTTGCATAAACAAGTTCCCAGAATGCAACTTACTTGCATTCCACTTTTTCTTTTTAAAAATTATTTTTATTTCTCTTGCAGTGCTGAATCAGAAATATTTTTAAGTATATGGTATGTATACTTACGCATGTATTACGATATACATAAAAAATAATTCTTCCACAGAGATAATCAAGATTTTTTTTTTAATGTTTTGATGGAAGTCTCCACCAATGCTTACCAAGGCTGCATTTGTTTAATCGAAAATACAGTAAAACAGGAATATTGTGATGTATTATTTCAATTTAATATAACTGTTTTCTTTTTTAATCTATCTTAAGATGTTATTTATTCATGCGATTTCAAAGCTGAATTTTCAGCAGGCTTAAGTCAGACGATCAAAAAAAAAATATATATATATAATATTAAAACAAAATAAAAGTAAATAATAATTTTGGCCATAACATTTTTATGGGGATGAAACAGTGCTAGTACAAATCTGATCCAGCAGAAAAAATATAAATAAAATCTTATTTTTGAGCCCTGTACTGTAATTTGAGAAACAAACATCAACTGTTAGAGTCGCAACAAAAGGAGCTATTTGTCATAGGTGTTGTCTAGCAGTCGACCCATGGTGCTCATGTGGGCAGTGTCAGTTCAGATCTAACTCACATTTCCCTTGCTGTTCTCCCATTATTTTCTGTCTGCACTCTACTGTTAATATACTGTCAGTAAAATGGCACAAAGGCCAACTCAGAACTGGTTTTTAGTTTGTCATTGTGTGATCTAATGATGTAAAATATCCAGCCTATTGAAAACTGGAGTGTAGGTCCAACAGTAAACTGAAAAAACCACACCCGTCCATTTCCAAGAACTAGTGTGAGTGCATAGCTCAGTAGTGTGTCAATGGCTATTGTGTCAAGTACCTGACTAACCTTGGTTATTCTTATTCCTTTCTGCTCTTACTAGAACTGAGAGTAATACATTAGTGATACAATAATAGGATAAAAAAGTCTGTATTAAACATTTTCTTATCCAGCTCTACTGAAGCTTGTGTTTAACCATATTAACGTTTGACCCTCAGCCCGGAAGAATCTGTTCATGACCCAGAACGGTTTCACCATGTACATGCTCTCGAAAGAGAATGATGTGTTTAACCCGGATCACGCTCATGTGTATCAGGACATGAGCCAACCGCTGGCGCACTACTACATCTCTTCTTCTCATAATACATACCTCACCAAAGACCAGGTGACCAGCGCCAGCAGCACCGAGCCTTATATCAGGTACAACACCCACCCAACTGCATATTATAATCTGCCTCCAGCACCACAAACCTACTGCTAGTAGACCAAAACACACTTATACTTTGCTCTGTAAAATCCCAGTGATTACTTGTGTCTGCATTACCGCCTTCACCAAGCATAGCTTATTTAGGATCCATTTGTGTTTTGTAACACTATTGCACTGGGAGAAAAAATTATGCCTAAGGTCATAGTAAAAGGAAACACTTTTAAACTGACCTCAGTTGACTTTTGGTAAGATTTTAAAATGTTATTAAAATAAATCTCTCTTGCTTGTTATGGGCAAGGTTTACTAAACAGGGTAAATTAGCATTAGAACACAATTCCATAAAAGTGCTGATGGGAGGGAAAGATTCTTCATGTGATTTACTGACAATCACACATTAAAGAAAACCGATGCATCTCATTTTTTATAATGACCAGTGCAATCTACCAAGAGCAGCCCAAATTAACCCTTCTTTAAAACATGCTTTTTCGGGCATTACATAATGGCGCAAATATACTAAATATAATACTCTCCTACCATGAATTTTGTGTCTAAAAGTGAAACTCCTACAAATGCATATTCAATAAGGTCAGGCGCAATATAACTGTCCACCCCTTTTCCGTGCTAATTCTTTACTGCGCGTCTTTAGTAAATCCTGATACTGTACTATTTTGATAAATAGAAGGTTCAAGGTTCAAAATAACATAATTTATTTGAATATCTTTGAAAAACTATTGTATTTCTTCACCAAATTTTTTTTTAATTGAATGTGTCCCCAAACCTATGAAAAAAAAAAAAATTGCATGACTTATGAAAAAGTAATTAAGCTATGAAAAAATGTCCTATCATTATTTTGCAACGTAAAGAAACCTAAAAAGTGTTCATGTGGTAACATCCAAAATAACTTGGAAGTAGAAAATATGGATTGCTTAATTGTTGCTTAAATAAACTTGACTAGATAAGGATAAACCAACAATTTAATTTATATTTTTATTTATTATATTTTATTTTAGATATTTTTTGTAAACCAACAATTAAGGTAATCATTTATAGGGTTAGATTAAATAGAAAAAAACATCTTTATCAACTGCAGAATTGTGTGGAATTGGAAAAAAAAGGGACAATAGAGCTATGAGCCGTTAATATGTTTAAGTGCACACACAATGGACCAGCAATACAGTATGTAAAACTTTATGTACAGTATGACAGGTAATCTAATTCTGCGGAAATCTGTAAAGCCCATTTTCCATCCAGGCTTTTACCTCATGAAATATTTGATCACTAGTGGCAGCTGTACAAAACATAACCTCTTTGTTATGAGATACAACACACAAGGCTAATTCACATGCTGGGATGATATTTATTGTTCATACTCTATGTTTTTGGTTAAACTCATGGGTTTTGTGTTTGTGTTCAGAGCTCTGCATCAGGGCTGTCGCTGTGTTGAGCTGGACTGCTGGGACGGTGATAAAGGAGAGCCCATGATCTACCACGGACACACACTCACCTCCAAAGTGCTCTTTAAAGAAGTCATTGAGACCATCGCTCAGTACGCCTTCAAGGTGCAGACACATGAATCATAACAGCCTGTGATGGAAATCTTTTGGTTTGCATTTTTGTTAGTTGACCCTTAAATAACTAATTTTCTGTAATAACCATGTCTCTCTCTCCATAGACATCTCCATATCCTCTGATCTTGTCCTTGGAGAATCACTGCTCAGTGGAGCAGCAGGCAGTCATGGCGCAGCACCTTCGCTCTATTCTGGGAAAGAAGCTCCTGAGAAAGCCGCTCAATGACCTGCCCCTCAAAGACCTGCCCTCACCTGAGGTCACTCACACTTCCAGTTTTGCCCTTCCTTGACTTAACAATTTATAAAATTTTCAGATGTTACTGTAAGAGATTTTAAGGTGTAGCTGGATTAAAAATGCCCCCCCCCCCCAAAAAAAGTTTATTGTCAGTACGCCAAATTAAACATTCCATGTACTGTGATCTCAGTGCAGCAGAGTACTGTTTCAAGCATTTAATATTTTAAGCATTTGTGTACTTTCACATGCTACTTTTTCATAAAAGCAGTATGTATTATGTACTGTATTTCTCAGTGTTATTCATAACACAGTTATTATACATAATACATTAATTACTGTAACTGTCTCACTTCACGTTTTACATAGCTATAGAGTGCTGTCACTTCCACTTATGTAATTACACTCAAAGTGTACACTGCTGTTCAAGTTTGGGGTCGTTATCTTGTGCTCAGGAAGTCTGCATTTATTCAATGAAAAATACAGTAAAAACTATAATAATGTGAAGAATTTAGCATTGCCACCACAGGAATAAATTACATTTTAAAATATATTAAAACAGAAAACAGTTATAATATATTTTGAAAAGTAATTTATTCCTGTGGTGGCAATGCTGAATTTTTAATAATTCATTCTATTATGCTGATTTGGTCCTTAATCTTAAAAATAAATTGAACGTTGAAAATGGTTGGGTTACTTAATATTTTTGTGGTAACCATGCTTTTTTTTCTTTTTCTTTTTCTTTGATGACTAGAAAGTTCAAAAGAAAAGCATTTATCTAAAATAGATTTTTTTTTGCAACAGTGTAAAGGTCTTTACTGTCACCATTGATCAATTTAACACGTCTTTTCTGAATAAAAATATTATTTTAGTAATATTACTGAACCCAGACTTTTGATTAGAATGTGTGTAATCACTTTTTCCGAACTTACTTCCATAAATTCTCTGGAAATCAAACCTAAGATCTTGGTGTTGCTAACCCTTCCTTTCTCGCTTCTGGAAACATCCTGTTTACTTTCAGAGGATTATCAGTAAAAACATCTACTACTACTCATGTTGTGCTAGAAATGAATTCAAGTCAACTCTCATGTACTGTAGTGTACACTTTTATAAGCATACTTGACTCCATTTACTATACATATTTATGATGACTTTCCTTTCCATCTTTTACTCTTGACAGTTTCTATCTGTTCCAGCCTCTGAAATAAATGATTGTTTACTGTAGCAATGTTTTAAAGCTAACATTTTCTAAATCAGTGAACATTTCTAATACTCCCATGTTCCTGGTTCACTGTAGGAGTTGATGGGACGGATCCTGCTGAAGGGGAAGAAGTTAGGAGTTCTGCTGGGGAAGACTGAAAGCTGGACTAGCTTCTCATATAGCTCAGATGAAGAGTCTACTGCAAAAAAAGATCCTGGGAGGGTGAGTTCAGATATGAATAGCTTTTTAAGCCAAGGAACTGATTTGTAAATTATCTGAAGATTGTATGGTTTGATTGTCTGCATATGAGTATGATTATAGCTCAGGTAAATGCATTCGCTACAGCACAGTATATAATATATGGTATTTGTGTGTTTATAATGCATGCGATGCCTCAGTGTTCACTGAAATCTTCTTGTGTGCCAACATATACTTTGACACGTATGCACATATGCAGTCTGTGAGCACTAAACTGAGTCCAGAGCTGTCAGATCTGGTGGTGTACTGTCAGAGTGTGCCCTTCAGTGGTTTCGAGACGGCCTGCCAGAGACCTCCTAGCATGATGTCCTCTTTCTCTGAGAATGAGGCGCTCAAACTCATCAAAGACTCAGGTGAGATGAGCAGACAAAGCTTACGCCACATTTTCACTTAAGAATTCATATACCAAATGAACAAAACCAATGCAAATGTGACAAGTGCTAGACTGAATGATGGATGGATGGACGGATGATGGATGGATGGATGGATGGGACTATAAATGTGGCACATGATTTCCAAGCAATGCACTACTCTAGGAATATATTTCACATATTACTGTGAACTGTATTGTTTTAATGTTTGCTGCTTTTATCTGGACCGGCTTGTTGCCTTAGGCTGCTGCCAGCTGGTTCATAATAAATAAGCTGTTTATCAGATAACTTCCAAAACAAAGACATTGCTCTTCCAGCCAACACTGACAGCCAGCGGCATGACAAATTTACATACAACTCACCTCATTTCATAATTAGGTTGGGTCACTACATTTCAGCATAAAAAAAAGTCACAGATCAGTCATGCTGTCCTTCGGTGAAAAATTAGGTACACAATCTATAGGAGGAAACTATCAGATTATATAATGTATTTAGTAAATCAAAACAATATTTACACTTTTAAAGGTCGGGGTAGGTAATTTTTAAATGTTTTTGAAAGAAGTCTCTTAATGCTTATATTGACTTCATTGACTGAATTTTTGGATTAAAAATACAGTAAAAACAGCACTATTGTAAAATATTATTACAGTTTAAAAGAACTGTTTTTCTGTTTGAATCTATTTTAAAATCTAATTTATTCCTGAGATGCAAAGCTGAATTTTCAGCATCATTGCTCCAGTCTTCAGTGTCACATGATCCTCAGAAATCATTCTGATAGATTTGCTGCTCATTATCATATGTTTCTTATTGCTGTCAATGTTTTGTTTGTGTGTGTGAACCTTAACACAATTTTTAAGGATTCTTTGATGAATAGAAAGTTCAAAAGAACAGCATATATTTGAAATATAAATCTTTTGTAACAATATAAATTTCTTCACTCAATTTTGATCGATTGAATGTATCCTTGCTGACTAAAAGTATTACATTTTTTAAAAAACAATCATCCTACTGACCTTTAACTTTTGAACAGTATAGTATCTGCCACAAAGTCAATGAGAATTTCAATTAGATAACAGCATTTCAACTTAATATAACATAATATATAAATAACACATGATTTATCAGTACTAACAAATAGTATAATGGAACATTTTGTCATGCTGATCTGCTACTTGTTAAAAAAATATTGCAGAAACTTCATTTAACATTTGTTTTATGTGTAGGGCTGGACGATTATGGCCTAAAATCAAAACCTCGATTAATTGAAAATTTTACCTCAATTACGATTAATGAACGATTATTTTGTTCCGTGTTTTTTTTTTTTCTTGCCCTCATAGTTCACTGACAAGGTTTGTACTGTAAATATGATTGACTATCAGCAGTTATTTTATCTATGTTCGTAACATTTCTTACTAGGTATCATTTGAATTTTATCGATTCCGATTCTTATCGATTTCCTAGTTTCGATTCCAATAAGATAAAAAATCCAATATATAAAAATTAAGTCAAACATTTAGATGTCAAACATTTTTACAAAGCATTCTGTTGCAGCTGAATAACATGAGCAAAAATAAGCAGCCTACAAAACACTGCAAGAGGAATTTTGCCTGTGATTAAAAAAAATACCATAGCAAAAACAACTAGATTAAAGGGTTAGTTCACCCGGATAGCAAAATTATGTAATTAATAACTCACCCTCATGTTGTTTCAAACCTGTAAGACCTCTGTTTATTTTTGGAACACAGTTTAAGATATTTTAGATTTAGTCCGAGAGCTCTCAGTCCCTCCATTGAAGGTGTGTGTATGGTATACTGTCCATGTCCAGAAAGGTAAGAAAAACATCATCAAAGTAGTCCATGTGACATCAGAGGGTCAGTTAGAATTTTTTGAAGCATCGAAATTACATTTTGGTCCAAAAATAGCAAAAACTACGACTTTATCACGTAAGACAAAAACGGCTGCGTTTATGATGATATACTGATGTAGTTTTCTGTATCGTAGTTTTGACTCGGAACAACTTTTCTACAGTTAAAATACACAGAACAGTCCAAGAACGGACACAAACCGGGAACCCACAGCGCGACCGCCGACCGCTGCTCTCTGTGCACGCGCTTGTGCTTCATGTGCGCTGCACACAAACATGCTATAATACGTTTGGAGATTCTAAGCTACTTTAGGGATAAATCACAGGACAGCGCTGACAACTAGTTTCTGTGTTCCTCCGTGCGCGCGATCTTCACATCTACTGTTTATATGAGTGTTCGTGCCACAATGCAGCTGCGCGAACATGGTAGCTCGATATAATAATTAGGGCTGCAACTAACGATTATTTTGATAATCGATTAATCTGTCGATTAATTTTACGATTAATCGATGTACTTATATTTTAGTTTTTTCCATTTTTTCCCCAAGTAAATTATTAATAAATGGTCTTTATCCTTCAGCATAGATTTTTAAGAGAAAAGAGATTTAACCATTTTGCACTGTCATATCCTAATCAAAAATATACCTGGAGTTGTTTTATTGTGTTAGTAATCCTTTGTCGAACTCTTCTGCAATCAGAACACTGACCCATACTCTAGCAAATTTCACAAGGAGATTTAAAATAATGTTTTCACCATGGCAGTCCTTAGAGCTCCTAAAGTAGTTTAACATCCCGAGCGAAGCTTAAGGAATCTTTCAGAACATATTTTCACGAAGAATAAGGATAAAACAGAATAAAATTGCAGTGCATTGTATTTTATTATTTACTGGGAAACTGCGAAATTACTGTTTACTGTGAAATTGTAAACAATCCTTCGAATAAAGTGCCAGTGGCATGAAACCTGAATGGAACTCACAATTTAAAGTAAAATCCATCAGAAGGTTGTCCAGAAAAAAAAAATTGTACAGTCACACACAAAAAACCTGCTGTGTGAAAAAGAGCAGTGAATACTTAGAAAAAAAGTGCATTTCAAATATCTTTAAACATTTACCTCTCTCATTCAGTCATAATTAGGCTGCACGACTGAATTTTGAACTGGTAAACGACAAACTGATCACAGAACATGTTTGTAAAGCTTTAAATGTTAACTGTTAAAAAGCAATGTTATCAGCTTTTACGACTAAACATTTGCAAACAACATTGTACTGGAGAATCTGCACAAATAAAAGTCTTAGGGGCCGTTCACATATCGTGCCTAAAAACGCGTGGAAAACGCTAGGCGCGCCGCTTTCTCCTTCTTTCCAAAGCGCTCGGGCAGAAGCGCCCCTGAGGCGTCTGCCTTTGATAAGCAACCATGACGTGCTCTCTCCTTGAAGACGCGTAAATTTCAGCAAAGGATAAATGGATTTGCAGCTCAAAAAAATCGCTTGCAGTAGCTCTGCTACTAAATTTATTTCAAAATGGAAATCCATATACAACTATGATCAGCTGTTCCTTTCATCTTGACTGAGCTTTTAACGTTGTTACGGGAAAGGATGAAGCTGATTGGTTAGTTCTTGTCACATGACCCGCGATGCGCTTGCAGCATTCTGAAAAGTTGAGATGTTTTTAACTCGATGCGGTGCGGTGTTGGAAATAACGAACTTGAGCGCGCAAAAGACGCGATATGTGAACGTCCCCTTAAACAGTTCAGTAGTGCAGAGTTTACAGGTTACTCTTCTTTTTTGAAGGCTCAAAGTAAAGTACTCCCAGTCTCCCACATCCCGCTAAATGCTGCAGAGACGCTGTTCGGGAAGCACGTGACATAAAACGAGGCCAGCTATTGGCTATTCGCTACTTCTCCTGCTGTACTGGCTGAGTAAAACCTCCGGTGGCTCATTACTGCCACACTTTGGTCACCGCAGATTTGAAATATGCACGAAATGAGCCGCTTACGGCAAATAAAAGTTATTTAGCAACGAATCGATGACTAAATTAGTTGACAACTATTTTAATAATCGATTTTTATCGATTAAATCGATTCGTTGTTTCAGCTCTAATAATAATACACATCCGATCATCTAATCGCTTTTATGCCACTGACTGGATGGGGCAGAGTCATGTGGCTACACACGCGCTAGTATGCTTTTAAGGGGGAAGTATTAACAGGATTAAATAACCGACATGGGGAAATTATGTCGGTTAGAGGTTATGAATCTCGGTTTTGATTATTTTTCGATTAATCATCCAGCCCTATTTATGTGCATATTTTTGTTATGTAGGGAAGCAGTTTGTTCGACACAACAGTCGGCAACTGAGCAGGGTTTACCCATCAGGCCAGAGGTTACAGTCCTCCAACTACGACCCCAAGGACATGTGGAACGGAGGCTGCCAGATGGGTGAGCGACTGAACTCATTCCTGCATGTCTGCAAGTACAGCAGCCAAAGCCTGAACGCGTCATTCTCTCTGTTCTCCAGTGGCTCTGAACTTCCAGACCCCAGGAGAGCAGATGGACCTGAACCAGGGCCGCTTTCTGCCCAACGGCCGCTGCGGATATGTGCTCAAGCCTGACTTCCTGCGTCACCCAAAGTCTAACTTTGACCCTGAGAACACGGGTGGAGGACCAGGACATATACCCACACAGCTTATCATACGGGTTAGCAGTAGCTCCTCTTCTCTTTTAGCTTGTCATGATGGTCTGACAGGAAATATTGCTCCAGAATCCCATGTGCTTTATTGTGATAAATCTCTTTTACTGTACTTGTGGGCTGTTTTGTTTCTCCCGCAGGTGATCTCGGCCCAGCAACTTCCTAAAATAAACACAGACAATCCCAACTCCATTGTGGACCCACAGGTCTGGGTGGAGATCCATGGAGTTTCCATCGATAAGGCTCGTGCAAAAACCCAGCGCATTGACAACAATGGTGAGACCACTGAGATATTCAGTTATCCAGAGTTATTATGTAATGTTGTATGATCGTTTAATCAATATCTGTACATTAAAATTGTGATTGTTTTAATGGTTAATATATTAATGAAAGTGTTTCATTTGTTTTATTTTGTGTGCGATAAACAAATATTCTAGCAGTTAAATGAGAGGCGTTCCTGTCAGGATTGAATATAGAGTGTTTTGTGTGTGTGTGTGTGTGTGTGTGTGTTTGTCTCCCCCTGCAGGTTTCAACCCTCGTTGGGACTGTACTGTGAACTTTCAGCTGCAGGTGCCTGAACTGGCCTTGGTGCGTTTTATGGTGGAAGATCACGACTACAAATCCAAGAATGATTTCATTGGCCAGTTCACCCTCCCTTTCACCAGCCTACGAACAGGTGTGTGTGTGTTCAGAGCACACCGTATTATGGAGGTAAATCAGTAGCTAAACTCGAGAGGTTGTAGATCTGAATGTGAGAACTTGTCATATTAATATTTGTATTTGTAAGTTAAAATTTACACTCACAGCTCTGATGTGAAAAGCTGAATCTTTCAATTTGCACACAGACAATGATCAAAACACCTGTGTTTTGAATTGGAAGTTGTAGATTAATAGTTACAAATGTGTAGAATGACATTCACACAAAGAAAATGACATACACACATACGACATATTTACTTTTGCACTTTACTTCAGTTTCGCTGCACAACGTCAAGTCGGCACTTACAACCTCTCAGATCTGGAAGTACAAGTTCAAATCCTAGCGCTCTGACTTTTGCGGTATTCTGTTGCAAAACTCACTTGTGCACTTGTATGCAGATGTGAGAGAGCAGAGCTGGGGGCGGGGCTTTGACATTCAGTGAAGTGAAGTGACATTCAGCCAAGTATGGTGACCCATACTCAGAATTTGTGCTCTGCATTTAACCCATCCGAAATGCACACACACAGAGCAGTGAACACACACACACACTGTGAGCACACACCCGGAGCAGTGGGCAGCCATTTATGCTGCGGCACCCGGGGAGCAGTTGGGGGTTCGGTGCCTTGCTCAAGGGGACCTCAATCGTGGTATTGAAGTTGGAGAGAGAACTGTACATGCACTCCCCCCACCCACAATTCCTGCCGGCCCGGGACTCGAACTCGCAACCTTTCGATTGGGAGTCCGACTCTCTAACCATTAGGCCACGACTTCCCCACCTTTTGGTGCGAATGAAGACATTTTATTGGTCGACGCCCGACCAATGAACAACGACAATTGTTTTCACTGAATATCCTTAGCTTTGACAGGATTTTAAGACACTGCATTAATTTTGCCATTCAGGTATTATCTAGTAGACAAATAATGCAACATATTTTATATGTATATCCCACTGCATATTGCAGAGTAAACTCGCTTTACCAGAGCATGCTTTGATCTCACCGGCACACGGTCACGTGGTTCATGGAGCTATCAATAGTACTAAACTAAAAGTTTTATCAATATGCTTGAAATTTATTAATTGGGACAGACAGCAGTTTCGTTATATTTGCAGCGATTTCTAGTAATTTGTAACACATAAAGTGCATTGATTATGCATGGATAACTACGTTGACCAATGACTATGCGTTACAATAGCATTTTATACTGGAAAATGGAACAGCATTATGTTCTCTTGCTCCTCCTTGGCAGTTAAATGTAACTTTTAACCAATAAAATAACTGTACTACGTTAACTCAGTCCTGTTTAGTTAATTTGAAGAGATCATGGTACTAAATAATATGCTTAACTCAGTCCTGTTTAGTTAATTTGAAGAGATCATGGTACTAAATAATATGCGCAATAATTATGATCCATGAATGACCATTTGAAATATAACATTTTCTAATATGGTTATTAGTTATACTACAATAACTGTAGTATTTAGGTTTAAATTCCAGTGCAAAGAGGCACGCTTTAAATTAGAGGCATTTGGTGGCCAGAAAGATAATATTCATATGCAATTCCATTGCTTAAACACTAGATGGCCTTGTTGATGTTTAATAAATACATGTATTTAGCTCTACTAGCTGCTCAAAACTGTATTTCTGGTCATAAGTGCTTATTTTTTAGGTTTTGCTGTTTAATGTACATTTAGACATTATTAAACACTCGATTTTTATAAAAAAAAAAAATAATGTTGCATTTAAAAAGGTTCATTACTGACAAGCAAATTAGGAATTTAACCCAATGAAGAAGTTAAAATTATTTTTACAAAACATAAAAATAATAAAAACAGCATTATATTGCAACTCTGGTAGAGTGATATGCAATGGGATATACATATAAAATATGTGGCATTATTTGTCTACCAGATAATACCTGAATGGCAAAATTAATGCAGTGTCTTAAAATCCTGTCAAAGCTAAGGATATTCAGTGAAAACAATTGGCGTTGTTCATTGGTCGGGCATCGACCAATAAAATGTCTTCATTCGCACCAAAGCCCCGCCCCCAGCTCTGCTCTCTCACATCTGCATATACAAGTGCACAAGTGAGTTTTTCAACAGAATACCGCAAAAAGATTAGCAAAAGTCAGAGCGCTAAGATTTGAACTTGTACTTCCAGATCTGAGATGTTGTAAGTGCTGACTTGACGTTGTGCAGCGAAACTGAAGTAAAGTGCAAAAGTAAATATGTCGTAAACATGTGTGTATGTCATTTTCTTTGTGTGAATGTCATTCTACACATTTGTAACTATTAATCTACAACTTCCAATTCAAAACACGGGTGTTTTGATCATTGTCTGTGTGTGCAAATTGAAAGATTCAACTTTTCACATCAGAACTGTGAGTGTAAATTTTAACTTACAAATACAAATATTAATATGACAAGTTCTCACATTCAGATCTTCAACCTCTCGAGTTTTGCTACTGATTTACCTTTATACAGTATGAGGTTTTAGTAAAACATATACTATATTAAACATGATTTGTGGTGGAAGTACTGAATGAATTTTTAATTTTACAACTCCATCTGGTAAAAAGTTTGGGGTCAGCAAGATATTTATGTTAAGAAATGAATACTTTTTGATCGATTTGATGCATCCTTGTTGAATAAATCTGTGACAGTGAATACATTTAGAATGTTAACAAAGACTGCTATTTCAAATAAATGCTGCTCTTTCTATTCATTAAAGAACCACAGTGTTTTCAGCATTTATAATAGTACGAAACGTTTCATGAGAAGCATATCAGAATTTCTGAAGGATCATGTGACAATGAAGACTGGAATAAGATGCTGAAAATTTTGGAATAAATTAAATTATTCCAAAACAATCATTTTAAATTTTTATAGTATTTCACAATATCACTGTTGCTTAAATGCAGCCTTGATAAACATAAGAGACTTTTTTTCCAAAAACATAAAAAAAAAACTTACCAACCCCAAACTTTTCAATGGTACTGTAAATAACATAAATTAATGTTTTTAAATAAACTATTACATAAAGTGCTTGAACACCATGCTTGAAAAATCTACTGCAACATAATTATTTATCAAGGACATAAAGAAGTGGGAGTTTGCACCATTCTGAAGAAAAATAGTTTCCAGTTTACTGAGAGATAAATGAGGTGTAAATCTTGTTCTCAGTCTGTGGCTTAGAGTACATAACGCTTTTAAAAAATGCCTAAATCTGAAGTTCAAGAAGGACATGAATTGCAATTGAATTAATCCAGATTTTCATAAAACACAGACAAAAGATGAGAGACAAAATTGTTCTGACATCTTTAAAAGAATAATAATAATAATAATCTGTGGTGTAATTTCGGTACCTGTTATCTCAAACACTTGCTTTAATTAGATGTTTCACATGGATTTATTCCAGTGTTTGTGTTGTGCTCCAGGTTATCGTCATGTTCACCTGCTAAAAGCTGACGGCTCCAATCTGTCTCCTGCCACCCTCTTCATCCATGTCAAGGTGCTACGGCGAGGGGTTCCTATTAAAACTGTTTCTGAGCGGAAAGGCAAGGCCTGAGGCTTCTGTGGTTATTCCTGGAAATGTTTATTTCTGGAAGTACCTTACTGAAGGAGAAGCCCCTAAGCAGGGCTCTTGAGGTGCTGGGACTATTCAGAATCAGAGCACATGAAAACGCTTGTGACATTGGACATACAAGCACAGAAAGTCAGTGTAGACGTGATTCAAAGTGCATTTGGCTTTTTTATTGTTCATTTGTTGTGTTGTCAGCAGAGCAGAACATCTAACAGTGTCATAAAAGTGTTACCGTGAAAGCTAAATATGTTATGAAGTCAGTATTGTTTATAGAGTCGGTTTCAATTGAGACAGATTTCTATTTAGTCTGTGAGCCTTGAAATCTAAAAAAGGTAACATTTTAATTGAACTTAAACTAGTCTTTACATGCTGGACAAGAATTATATGTGTATGTAGATATAAATTAGTTGTCTTTAATGTTTTTTTTTAATAGTTTGTTTTTAGTTTATGGTTTTAATTTGCTGAATACTGGAAGCATAGCAAGTGTATGGGTGGTTTAGTAAGAGTAATGACTATTTTTATGCAAGTATGTTTTAACTGATTGAAACACCAAATGCTGTTCAGCAGTATATTAGTAATAAGCAATCAGTAAATAAGTAATCAGAGTAGTAAGATGCTTATGATACAGATGTTCAAATCTGGTCAGATGACTCCACTTCATCAGTGCTGCTTTAATGATGATGCAGGCAACAATAGCACTTGCCACTATATACTCTGTTTCATCCAAGTTTGTTGAATCATGAAAACTTGAGGTTATTGATAACTCATAAGGACTGTGTTTTGTATGATCATTAATTTAGTAAAGACTTATTTCAAATGTAGATTTTCTTTCTGTTTAGAAAACAGAAAATTTTAATGATTTTAATGTCTTGTTTTTACAGTACTGTATCTGTACGTTTTGTGTATAAGTGCGTTATTCATTCTTTTTGTATTGAAATACTGTAGATAATCAGTAATTAATTAAATTAATATTAATTAGTATTCATTTTTACATTATCAACAGCAGGAATCAATTGCAAATCTTCATTTATTTTAAGCAGTAATACTGATTAGGTTTTATTGGGTTTTTGTCTTGTCTACCCTATTTTTGAAAACATGGAAATATTGTGCTGTTGTGATTATTATTTGTGGAAAGATGTAGTTCCTTTGAAAGCATGCCTACATTTTATAAACTTAATCTAATTGCACTCAAATGTTGTGTGTTTTATTGACTTCTGAATGCCTGTATGTGCATGTGTGCAACTTTATCGTAAACTAACTACATTTTATAAATTTTTCCCATTTGAGTTTTGTTGTTTGGGTGACTGACATTCTGTCCAGGGGGGCTATTTTTTTTAAAAAATTGCCTTTATATTACCTCTTGTACATCTACAGTTATGTTTATTCATATTCACTGTCCCACATAAATAATTAAATAAACCTCACAAAAACTGTCCTGCATAAAATGGAAGAACTACAGAGACCATAGGGCTTTGCGGCAATCCGCCAATAGTTTCGCGGGATGTGAGAGCGCAGGGCGAGATCCTCACTTCCTGGTTAAAGATGGCGGATGAGAATGAGACAGCACCGCAGCCGGAGAAAGAAACTGAGGTAGAAGTGGATCACGTACACTGCAGCAATTGTGAAAATGAAGAGCACCACTCTGATGACGGGTGAGCGTGCATGCATTTTATTGTTAGCTCGTAGACATGTAATACTCCTCCTCAATAATCCGATAAAACAGGGCCCTTGTTCAGCTAGGCTGTGGCACGCTAACAGCACATCAGCCCGCCCCTGGTCCAACGCTATTGGGCCTCTGCCTTGATTGACAGACTGATCTCTAAAACGATTGGCTCAGACGCCGTCAATCAAACTAAAGAACGGTTCCACATGGCCAGTTCCTACATGATCCTTGGAATTTGTGCGAGAGGTTTAACAGTCAGCCTTACTATGAATATTGGTTTGGTAGAAAACGAATAAATTATTACGTTTATTAAGTCGCTAATATTCCATGTCTTGTTCAACAACTCATAAACTGGCCAGTATTTTTAATAAATAACCGCCCTCATGACTAGGTTGTTAGTAATAAGGATTTCCTGTGGTTTACCAATATTTTGACGTGATCTAGTTATCTTGAGTGCTGTTACTAGCAAATGGAGCATGTTTAAACGGTAAATCACTCTGCTCTCGGTTTGCACTCGATGCTGCCTGTTTCACTTTCATTACCAAAGAGCCCCTCTGTTTAAACAGTTTCCTTAAATGCTGTCCCTGGTTTACTGAAAGAGACTCATTAAGCAGCTTCTTATCCAGCTACATGTCACTCAAGGTCATATAATTAACTTACAGGTACTGTCCAGAATAAATTAGGCAACAGAGAGTGAAATATTAGGTTAATTATCAGTCTGTAGTAATGGCAGCATGCCGAGGATCGTAACATGAATATACACCTCATATCCTGTCATGATTGAACTCGTGTCATAATTGTCGTTTTTCTGGCGCTAGAATAATATCCTACTAATTATACGTCAGTTAATATTTCAGACATTTTCGTTTTATTTATTTGTATCTAACAGTCATGATGTATGTTTGGTAGATTTATAGTTTATTAATCTCGTGAGGTTAATTACAGCGCAGCATAAAGCAATACAGAAGACTCCACAAGCAAACACATTTATTTATTTAAACTGGTCAGTTATAAAAATTTTGGACCATCTTGATCCCTTAACACGTCTTGTTGACTAGTGTAAACAAAACATCAAAAATACACTACTAAATGTCTAATTTATTACACTTTATCTATGTGCATCTGTAGATTTCAAGGCCGTTTTCTCTAAAGGTTTTTACACTGCTGCAAAGAAGACAATAGTACAAAACGTACTCGGTTACTAGCGTAACCTCGGTTCCCTGAGATGAGGGAACGAGTACTGCGTAAGCTAGCTTACGCTATGGGAAAAGGTCCCCTTTTCTCGAGAATATGAAGCCAAAAATTATCCTTAATTTTTAAATAATGTAAAACGCAGTGCTGCAGCACAGCAGACCCAAGCGAAGCGGCTCGCGCGCTTATTGGCTGTGCTGCGGCAACTGCAGCAACCTATGGTGAGGCGGCGGAGAGGAACGAACCAATGGGGGCGCTTCGCGCCCATTGGACGTCAGAGCGCGCCAAAATAGGCGTGGCTGGAACTATATAAGCCACCGCTTCACCATAGGGATCAGGTTTTAAATCGACTGAAGCGATCACCCGGTCCGAGCACATAGCACGGCAGGTTACGCAGTACTCGTACCCTCATCTCAGGGAACCGAGGTTACGCTAGTAACCGAGTACGTTCCCTTTCGAGAGTACTCTCGTACTGCGTAAGCTAGCTTACGCTATGGGAACATAATGTAAAACGCTGTGCGTGCTCGGGAACTTCGACCTGTCACAGCCCAAGGCGAGAGCCCGGGGCTTTATAGCAGGAGAAATCCCAGTCCCAACAGCCAACCTTAGTGAGCCTTATATAGGGAACGAAAAAAGGGGGACGTGATAAGGCTTAGCACGTCTATATAGAAAGTACCCTGGCCTGCAGGGCAGGGACTTGCAGATTATAGAATCTAATAAATGTGGACGGAGAGGCCCAGCCTGCCGCCGCACAGATATCATCCAGTGGTATCCCGCAGGACCACGCCCATGACGAGGCCATACCTCGGGTGGAATGGGCTCTGATGCCGAACGGGCAGTGAAGGCCTTTAGATTTGTAAGCCAGCGAGATAGTGTCTACTATCCATCGCGATAGGCTTTGCTTCGTGGTGGCGAGACCTCGGGTGCGCCCACCAAAGCATATGAAGAGCTGGTCCGACCTCCTGAATAAGACGGAGCGCGCAATATAGGTTTTGAGAGCCCTGACGGGGCAGATGAAGCTCGCGTTGCTTTCGTCGCTTTGCGAGGAAAGGGCTGACAGCGAGATGACCTGCGCTCTGAACGGTGTTGAGAGCACCTTGGGGACATAGCCGTGTCTTGGTCTGAGAATGACTCTGGAGTCATTAGGCCCAAACTCGAGACAGTCAGCGCTTACAGATAGCGCATGTAAATCCCCCACTCGCTTGACTGAGGCCAGAGCCAGTAGAAAAGCGGTTTTGAACGAAAGAAGCTTCATATCGACAGACTGAAGCGGTTCAAAAGGGGGGCCCTTTAAGGCCTCTAGGACCGTAGACAGGTCCCAGGAAGGGATTGAAGGGGGTCGGGGAGGGTTCATCCGACGAGCTCCCTTAAGGAAACGAATGACCAGTTCGTTTTTTCCCAGTGATAGGCCGGCCACCGGAGCATGAGAAGCTGCAATGGCTGCCACATACACTTTGAGCGTAGACGGGGATCTGCCCGCATCTAAACGCTCCTGTAGGAAGGAGAGTATCTCCGTCATGTCACATAAGTGAGGGTCTAGGTTCCGTGTCCCGCACCAGGTGGAGAACACTGACCATTTCTGCGCGTACAGGCGCCTGGTTGAGGGCGCTCTGGCTTCCGTAATGGTCTTTAACACTCCCTCAGGGAGGTTCCCGGGTACCCGTTGAGGGGCCATACATGAAGGGCCCAAAGTTCGGGGTGGGGATGCCAGAGCGCGCCCTTCAGCTGCGTGAGGAGATCTTTCCGCAGCGGTATTGGCCATGGGGCTGTACTGGACAGCTGCATCAGCTCGGAGAACCAAGGTTGGGTCGTCCAGAGTGGGGCTACTAGCAGCATAGCACATCTGCTCTTCCTGACCCGATCGATGACCTGCGGTAACATCGCGACCGGTGGGAAGGCATAAAGCGGGCGTCTGGGCCAATCGAGGGCCAGCGCGTCCCTGCTCTTTGAAAAATATATTGGGCAATGAGCGTTGTCTTCTGAGGCGAAGAGGTCGACCTCTGCCCTGCCGAAGATGCTCCACATCAACTGAACCGTTTGTGGGTGAAGAGACCACTCCTCAGGGGGAACATTCGCCCTGGAAAGCATGTCCGGGCCCCGGTTCAGGATGCCAGGTACATGCGCTGCCTTTAGCGAGCGCAGATTGTAATGTGCCCATGTCAGAAGACGTTCGGTCAGGGTGTGCAAGGTTTCTGACCTGACACCACCCTGGCGATTTATGTAGGCCACCACTGACATGCTGTCTGATCTGACCAGAACGTGGTGGCCCTTTAAAAATGGGAGGAAAGCTTTCAGGGATAGTTCGACCGCTATCATCTCCAGACAGTTTATGTGTAACAGTCGCTCCGGGCTCGACCAGAGGCCGGAGGCAGACCTGCCCTCGTACAGGGCGCCCCAACCGAGGTTGGATGCATCTGTCGAGACTACTTTCCATTTCGAGACAGCGCCCGTGCTTACGCCTAACTGATACCAGTTGGCTATTTTCCAAGGGGCCAGAGCTGTGATGCAGCCGTGGGTCACCCTGATGCGCGCGCGGCCGGAAATCCAGGGGCGCGCTGGAACACGGTCTCTCAGCCAGCGCTGTAGTGGGCGCATGCGCAGCAGGCCCAGTTTGAGAACCGCAGAGGCTGATGCCATCAGACCTAGCATTTCCTGAAATCGTTTGAGCGGGTAAAGAGACCCGGCTTTGAACGACACGGCTAGATGCTGAATAGTGAGAGCGCGCTGTGACGTCAGACGCGCTGTACATGTCACAGAGTCTATGTCTATCCCCAAAAAGGAAATCCTCTGGCTGGGAGACAGAGCGCTCTTGACAGTGTTGATCGTGAGACCCAGGCATTCTAAATGGCTGAGGATCCAGGATCTGTGTGTCGTCAGTAGTTCCTCGGAATGGGCTAAAACTAGCCAGTCGTCGAGGTAGTTCAATACTCGCACTCCCCGCATTCTCAGGGGTGCGAGAGCGGCATCCATGCACCGTGTAAACGTACGGGGCGCTACGGAGAGGCCAAATGGAAGAACCATGTACTGATAAGTCTGCCCCTCGAAGGCGAATCTCAAGAATGGCCTGTGATGGGGTGCTATTTGAATGTGAAAGTAAGCGTCTTTCAGATCCACTGAGAAAAACCAATCCCTCGGGCGAATTTGCGCGAGTATTTGTTTGGTAGTTAACATTTTGAACGATCGCGTCATAAGCGCTTTGTTCAAACGTCTGAGATCTAGGATGGGTCTGAGACCGCCATCCTTTTTTGGTACGAGGAAGTAGCGGCTGTAAAAGCATGACTCGCGCTGCGCAGGGGGGACAGTTTCTATCGCCCCTTTTGCAAGAAGGTTTATCAGTTCGGCGCGAAGGACGTGTGTCATTTCGCTTTTCACTTTCGTTTCGACCACGGCGCGAAAGCGCGGCGGTCTGCGAGCGAACTGGAGCGAGTAACCTCGTTTTATTATATTCAAAACCCAATTTGATATGCCGGGGATGGCCTGCCATGCAGCGGCTCGTGCGGCTATGGGTTGAATGTGCTTCGGGCACTGGCCGCCTGTTATGAGGGGACCAGTAGCTCGAGTATGCTGTGCTTGTGACACTGTGGTGACAGCGCTTATTTGTAGGGTTGCGCACTGAGAAGTGGGCACGCGCGCTACATTTAGAGCACCTCCGGCGCGAGCGGGAAGGTGGGCATGAAAGGAGACCCGAGTGTGTCTTTGTGACACTTGGGGGAGAGTGTATACATGTAGGGGTGCGTACTGTGTAGTGGGCACACTGCCTACATAGAAAAAGCTCTTTTTGTGCTTTATTGAGGTCGCCGTGAAAACGGCGTTTGTGTGCAGGCGTGCATGCATTGTAACAGGCTCGTTTACTGCAGTATAGACATCTCCAACCACCTTTAGTGAGGGGATTGGAGGAAGCATGTGAGGTTTCTTGTGTGGTGGTCCGGCCGCAGCGGGACTTAACCACGGTCTTTTCAGCCCGAAGGTCAGGAGGTCTTCGGAGGCTCGGGGTTCAGCACAATCCTGGGCCGAGGTCCCCGTCTCTCTGGCGGTTTGCGGCTCATAGAGCGAGAGCGGTGCTGGGTTTTGGTCGCTGGGCGAGACTGTAAGTCTGGCTGCGATGGCTTCGAGGTCTGAGGGGGCGGCGCATTTCTACGGCGTCCCGCAGCAGAGCTAGAGCGTTTCGGCAGGAAGTGTCTCATTGCCTGTGACGTTTTCTGAGCCTCAGTGAAGCGTTCAGCGAAACCCTTAACCGACTGGCCAAAGAGGCCGGAAGGCGAGATAGGAGAGTCAAGAAAGGCGGATTTGTCGGCGTCTTTCATCTCCGTGAGCGTGAGCCAGAGGTGTCGCTCTAAAACAGCGAGGCTTGCCATGCTTCGGCCGATCGCTTGTACTGTGGTCTTTGTCGCACGCAGGGCTAGATCAGTAGCGCTGCGAAGATCTTTAAAGTCATAGGTATCTGGGGCAGACTCGTCCAGGTTACGGAGAAGTCTGGCCTGAAAAACCTGCAGCACAGCCATGGTGTGTAGAGCCGAAGCAGCTTGACCAGCGGAGGTGTAAGCTCGGCCAGCGAGAGCTGAGGTGGTGCGGCACGGCTTGGATGGATGCACAGGCTTCGACCGCCATCCTGCGGCTGAGGGCGGGCAGAGGTGTGCAGCAATAGCCTCCTCGAGAGGGGGGAGGCTCTCGTAACCGTGGTCTCGGGCGCCGTCGACAGAGGAGAGCGCTGACGAGACAGAAGTCTTCAAGCGTGCGGAGAATGGGGCTTTCCACGACTTCGTGAGTTCATCGTGAACTTCCGGGAAGAAGGGGGCGTTTCTTTGCGGAGGGGCCGAAGGGCGCCCCTGCAAGAACCATTCGTCCAGCCTGCTTTTAGCGGGCTCGTCTGGAGGAGACCAGTCGAGCTGAAGGTCGCTGACAGCCCTTGTAAGCACGCGAGTAAGCTCCGCGTCGATATCAGCGCGTTGTCCGGTGCAGCTGGGTGCTGTAGAGGGGGGGGGGTCCGCAATGGAGCCCGACCATTCCTCACTACTGGACGCGGCGAGAGAAAGGCTGTCGTGTCTGTCCTCTTCCGCCTCAGCCGCTCCGAAGGAGAAGGGGGCGCTGGTGAGCAGGGACTGGCGCTGCTCGTCCACGAAGAGGACAGGCGAAGGAGAGAGAGCGGGCGAGGCACGCGGGGAGTGTCCCGGCGTGAGCTCGCGTGTAGCAGTGTGCTCAGGCATTCTCTGATCGCGGCGTTTCTTACGCGGCACTTGAGAGAGAAGAGGCGGAGCGGGTGGAGCATCGTGGCTGGTTTGAGCTAATCGAGCCCGCAGGGTCGATATAGCCATGTTGTCGCACTCAGGGCAGCCGCCCTTGGAGAGTGCGCTCTCAGCATGCTCGCGGCCCAGGCAGGAGACACAGATGATGTTGCGGTCCTCGCTGGGCAGAGGGCCTCGGCAGGAAGCGCAGGCCCGAGGCATTTGAAACAACGCCTCGAATTCTGGAGAAAAAAGTGTGATGCAGCGGCAAACACACTAGCTTTGTAAAGGATATAGTCACGCCGGATGGCGCAGCAGGAAGCGAGTGCTGAAGGCGGCGTCGAGATGAGCACGAGCCGGCGTCCTCAGATCTGCGTTGCAGTGCTATCCCGCTGAGAGGCTTTTCGACGGCGTGTAGAGGCTTCTCCGGAGAAGACAGCGAAGTGCAGGTGAGATCGCTGAAGGAGATGAAATCTGATCCCTATGGTGAAGCGGTGGCTTATATAGTTCCAGCCACGCCTATTTTGGCGCACTCTGACGTCCAATGGGCGCGAAGCGCCCCCATTGGTTCGTTCCTCTCCGCCGCCTCACCATAGGTTGCTGCAGTTGCCGCAGCACAGCCAATAAGCGCGCGAGCCGCTTCGCTTGGGTCTGCTGTGCTGCAGCACTGCGTTTTACATTATTTAAAAATTAAGGATAATTTTTGGCTTCATATTCTCGAGAAAAGGGGACCTTTTCCCATAGCGTAAGCTAGCTTACGCAGTACGAGAGTACTCTCGAAAGGGAACTGGTTTACTCTGCACATGGGTGCAAAACCCTTTTGGATTCATAGCCTCCTTAAGATAGCATCCTGACTGAATACGGCTAAACCTTGTACCATCGATGCATGGCAATGTTTTTCCTCAAAAATCTTGAAATATATATATTAAGGAATAAAATAAAAGTTTTTTGTTTGTTTGTTTTTATTGTCAAATTATTGATGTCTGTTGCGTCCCGTTTCCTGTTTTGTTTGTTTGAATTGTTGTTTTGTGTAATTAATTTCCACCTATATTTCAACTAATGCTTTC
This sequence comes from Carassius carassius, assembly GCF_963082965.1. Classification (NCBI taxonomy): domain Eukaryota; kingdom Metazoa; phylum Chordata; class Actinopteri; order Cypriniformes; family Cyprinidae; genus Carassius; species Carassius carassius. The sequence continues at coordinate 37,060,959 of NC_081755.1, read as the reverse complement.
ATTGTTCCTCCCTACTTTAAAACAAAGGGTTATGTACAATTAAATTTTGACTCTATGACTGTTGATATTAATGTATTAATGTGATATCAGCATGTTATCCTTGCAAGAAGAAGAAAACATTAAACCACTCTAACAGGGTTTCCTGTTTTCAGCTGGTTTTTATCTGCCCAAAAGACCTCCAGAACCAGCCAACTGACGACCCAGACCAGACTAGGATCGTAGTTTAGTCTCAATCCAATTAAACATGCATCATTTTAAATGTACTATAGAATTGTCCTTGTTTTAAGAGGACATCCTCTATTGCATCTTATATTTATTGAAGCAGTATAGAGAGAAAGAAGAGAAGCCGTGGTGCCTTCAGCCCATCCAACAGGGATAGAAGGCTGTCAAAGCAATAGTCACAGGGGTGCTTGTTCATCCGCCTGTCTTTGTCATACAGCCCACCTCCCCTCGCACACACAAAACATGCTTTTTCTGCAAGTCATGTGACAGACCATCTGTCCCCCATTAGCAAAAAATGTTGCTCCGCTCTGTCACCTTTCTCCCTTCGTGGACATTAATAGGATTAGCTGCGCATCTCTCTGTATGTCGTCTGGTTCCGGTTTGACCACTGGAGTGGGGCTCTTGTGTCTGTGTAGTTCAAGCATGAGTTGAATTGCATGCTGGGATGGAGGGACATTAGTGTTGTATGTTTCCATATGTTAGATTTAATGTTTGTTATTATTATTATTATTATTATTATTGCTCATGTTCTGTCACAATGACATTATTACTGATGTGTCTATACAAATATAATTGAGCCGAGTTAAATAAGTTCGTTAAAGAGGTAGTTCTTCTAAATATATATCAAAATATCTTCTTTTAATTTAGTTTTTGATACAACATGTAAAAGATGACAGGAGGTCCATTTTTGGGTGAACTGTCCTTATAACTCATATAAGTAATGATGGGCCATTTCGCTTTGTTTTGTGAAGATTCCTGTTTATATGTTGAGTTCGTGTGACCCGCAGGGAGAAGGGCGACACAGGTGCCAAGAAGAAGAAAAAGAAACCGAAGAAAAAGAACAAAGACAAGTCTGGAGGAAATGATGCAGCACCGGATCCGCTGGCCAAAGTGAGTGTGTTTGTATGGCTCTGTGTGTTTGACACACTATTGTTTACTTCTAGATTACCTTTGCCATCTTTTATTTCAGCTTATAGCAGTATCAGCCTGAAATGTAATATTGGTACATGACCAATAAGTGTAGGTCTTCTTTACAAGGGCTGTCCCAAATTCATGGCCCACTTTTGTACAGTTAAAATATTTTAATTTATATCTATGTTTTAGTGCTGGATTTCTTTAAAGTATTAAATACTATGTGATGATATGGCGCTATTTTATTTATTTATTTTTTAACCCATTTTCACTTGTCTTTGTTTCTTCCTTAGGTAAACTCCCTCCCTGCGGATAAGTTACAGGAGATCCAGAAGGCCATCGAGCTGTTTTCGGTGGGACAGGGTCCGGCTAAAACCATGGAGGAGGCCACACATCGCAGTTATCAGTTCTGGGACACTCAGCCTGTTCCTAAACTTGGTATTGATCATTTGTTCCATTACACTTGCAGCATTTTTTTCAACTTCAATATTTAAAGTAATCTGCTTTCTATTTATAACTATTCCTTGATCTGACATCTCTTATTTCTTTTTTTTAGTAATGACAGCAAATTTTCAGCTGTACAGCATCTTTTTTCTTGAGACTCGTGATTTGTGGCGCAGTGTAGAATGATGATTCCGTGTGAATGTGAAGTTTCTGGTGACAGAAGTCTGATTCTGTCGTTTGTTTGTTTGTTTGTAGGAGAGACTGTGACCTCACATGGCTTCATTGAGCCAGATAAAGACAGCATACGAGAGGAGCCCTACAGCCTCCCGCAGGGCTTCACCTGGGACACTCTGGACCTGGGAAACTCTGCAGTGGTACGACACACCATCCACTAAATCTCCTCTTGATATATTATACACGCAAATATACAGCTTGAAACAACTCAGTCTTTCAGCAGTTTTCTGTTTCCTCTCTCTGAAGCTGAAAGAGCTGTACACTCTCCTGAATGAGAACTATGTGGAGGATGATGACAACATGTTTCGTTTTGATTACTCCCCTGAATTCCTGCTCTGGTAAGAAATTTCTGAGAAAAAAAAAAAAAGAGTAAAATACTGTTTGTCTTTTAAAGAGCTGTCTGTCTATATCTGTTTTTTTTTTTTTTTTTGTCTAAAAAGTTAACTGATATATGTCCTCGCCTCTTTAACTGGAGTCTGTTTTTGTCCCAGGGCTCTGCGTCCTCCAGGCTGGTTGCATCAGTGGCATTGTGGGGTGAGAGTGAACTCTAATCAGAAGCTGGTTGGCTTCATCAGTGCCATACCAGCCAACATCCGCATCTATGAAATGTAAGCTTTCATAAGTGTATTAACTTGTTGGTTTAAATGCACTAAAATCAGAATCTGAGTCCAGAAACACCTCAGCCATCCCTAGTGGCAGTAGAACTGAACTTTCAAACTTGTCATAAAGTAGCTAAAAGATGAACATTATTACTGACCATTGTCACCGATCACATGCATGCAATGGTGTATCACTTATGTTGGTCATTCAGTTCTATTGTTGACTCATGTCTGCTCTTCGATCCTTCCAGAGAGAAGAAGATGGTGGAGATAAACTTCCTTTGTGTGCATAAGAAACTTCGGGCGAAACGAGTGGCTCCGGTACTCATCAGGGAGATCACCAGACGGGTCAACCTGGAGGGCATCTTTCAGGCTGTGTACACCGCAGGTGTGGTGCTGCCCAAACCAGTGGGCACCTGCAGGTAAGACACACATCTGTCCTCTTTTAAAGTATAGGTAAGTCTGCAGAGTGAAAGTAGCATTAGATAGGCTGTTGTGTGGCAGATGCGAGGAGGAACCTTTTCATAGTTCCTAGAACTATTAGCATTGTTCCCGCATTTTGTCATGTTCACACTGCAGGAAATAGGAATGTATTTAGTTCTAGGATCTCCATTTGGGGGAACTAATCTAGCTCCTTCTTTAGCGTAGGGTCTTAACCAGTTCTATAGGAGCTATCAGTTACACAAGTATGCGCTGATTGGCCAAACGCATACGAAACACCGGCTACCTGGCATTTTTAAAAAGCCATGTAAATATATTTACTCCACGAACATGGAAAACAGTGATGATAACAGCATTGTTCTTTTCTCATCATTGATGATAACACTACAAGTTGTCATATGAGATTTAGTCAGATTTTCACGCTCTTTTAATCATGTAAATTGTGTGATTACGTTCCATATCTCCAATGGCCAAACCCAGGACACACAATAAAAACAGCTCCGATCAAGGTGTCCTCCATTCACTGATTGCTGACGTTTGTAAATGCAGAGAATTAAGATGTTGCTGTCTGCTGCTTCAGATTTGTGTTTGCAGTCAGGACAATAGCCCTAGGGAGAAACTGGTTCTCTAGGAACGACCCTGCTGGTTACTTCCTAGAACTATGCCTCTAACTCCACCCCCTGACACAAAATGACCTTGGTGTATAAAGTTGCCTTAATCTGACACTTAATAATATATATATATATATTTTTTTTTAAATATATACAGTTTAGATTTATGTGAATTTGGAGTGAGATAATACTTTTGGTCAGGAAGGATGCATTAAAGGGATTTAAAAGTAACAGGAAAGACATTTGTAATGTTACAGGAGATTTGTGCCGTTATATTGGACTGTCTATTTATTGATTTCTGAAGGATCATGTGACACTAGACTGTAGTAATGGCTGCTGAAATTCAGCTTTTACAATCAGGAATAATTTACATTTCAAAACCTTTTCAAACAGTATTTAAAATATCTTTCAAAAACATAAAAAAACTGTACCAAACCCTGAACTTTTGAAGGGTAGCATATACGACAAAGTTCCCATAAAAAAAAAAATGCAAATCTCAATAAAGTGTTGGAGCTTTATTCTGTAATGACTAATATCTTCTATTAATCCAGCCTGATGTGTAGAGATGTAACAATTGTCAAATGACTCACATAACTTATTTGTATGATAGATACTGGCACCGGTCCTTGAACCCACGAAAGCTGATTGAGGTGAAGTTCTCTCACCTGAGTCGAAACATGACTATGCAACGCACCATGAAGCTCTACCGTCTGCCAGAGGTGTGTGCCAGCCTGCTTCCCTGGGCAAAATCTGGGTAGTTCTTTTTTTTTCTTCCTTATGCTCTTATTGCATGTTTCTCTCCTGTAGGCTCCTAAGACTTCAGGCCTCAGGCCAATGACTGTAAAGGATGTGCCAGCAGTTCACCGCCTGCTGAGGGAATACCTGAGTCAGTTTAACCTGGTTCCCGTCATGAGCCCTGAGGAGGTCCAACACTGGCTGCTTCCTCAGGAGAACATCATTGACACCTTTGTAGTGGAGGTATTGCATTCACTCATTGCACTAACTGTTTGATATCTCCTAGAGATAAGGGTTAATGACATAGGAATGGACAGTTTATTTCTGCAAGATGTATTTGGTGTGAACAGCTTGTCCTTTATATCATTGTAGAATTCAGACGGGAAGTTGACTGACCTGCTGAGTTTCTACACGCTGCCGTCCACCATCATGAACCATCCTGTGCATCGCAGTCTGAAGGCCGCGTACTCCTTCTATAATGTACACACCACCACCCCCCTGCTGGACCTGATGGGAGACGCTCTCATCCTCGCCAAGTCGGTCAGTCAGTGAAAGCATGTTTTGTGTATGAATTGGAGCTGCAACTAATGATTAATCTTATAATTAATTGTGTTCAATGAATCAGATTAAAACTCACAAATTTGCATTTATTATTTCCCAAATGAAGTAAAAAAAAAAATCCTGCCCAGTGTTGTCTTCCAAAAAATGTGCCACCAATGAAAGTGAATGTAGCGATAATCTATGAAGGCTGTGATATACATTGTGCAAAAAAAGGGTTAAAATATAAACATTTTCATTAAACATCCCAAAAAAATATGACCAAAATGTTGTATCACAGGGTTGGGCATGGTTAGTACCTGAATGGGAGACCTCCTGGGAAATTAAGGTTGCTGCTGGAAGAGGTGTTAGTGAGACCAGCAAAAGGGGTGTCCCAGTATAGTGATGGGGACACTGTACTGTCACAATGTCCTCTGAAAAGTGTAGGGGTGTAACCCCAGCCAAATTTACCCGTTGACCACTGACCATCATGACCTCCTTTCCACCAATAATGGTTACACTTGTCTTCTTTTTCTCAGCTGTTTGCTTTTATTTAAAGGGATAGTTCACACAAAATATCATCCTCATGTCATTCCAAAGCCATAAGACCTCCGTTCATCTTCAGAATACAGATTAAGATATTTTTGATGAATCCCGTGAGCTCTCTGACCCTTCCGTAGACAGCAAGTGCCCTTACACGATCAAGGTCCAGAAATGTAGCAAGGAGACCGGTAAAATAATCAATGTGACATCAGGGGTTCAACCGTAATTTTACGAAGCTACGAGAATACTTTTTGTATGCAAAAAAAAAAAAAGACCGTTCGGCTGTCGGCTGTTCTTTTGCGCACAAAAGTATTCTTGTAGCTCCGTAAAATTAAGTTTGAACTCCTGACGTAACAGATTATTTTACTTGCAATGTTTCTTGTTCCTTGCAATGTTTCTGAGCGTTGATCATGTTAATTACATAGCTGTCTATGGAGGGTCAGAAAGCTCTCAGACTTCATTAAAAATATCTTCATTTGTTTTCCCAAGATGAAAGATCTTATGGGTTTAGAACGACATGAGGGTGAGAAATTAATGACAGAATTTTCATTTTGGGTGAACTATCCCTTTAAGAACTAAATTACTGAGTTTCCAATGAAACTGGCAAAGATGGACATTTTGACACAGTACAGAGGTGTTTGTATCTATCCGTTCAATCCTGTAAAGCAGCAAAAATGTAAGTGCACCGACTTCACGTGTGCTTATCTCTCTGACAGCGCTCAGAAACTATATATAGAATATAGCGAAATGACTTCTCTTTTGCTGCTGATGTTCATTTCAGCAACTTAAAATCACTTGTTTTTAAACTGCAATGCTTAAAAACGTGTGCAAACAATTTAGGTTTTTTTTTTTTTTTCAAAGCAATGTGACGTTAGTGTGTAACCGCAATAGTCCAAAATTTGTACTGGTCGTCAAACTTGTCCTGGTTAATTGTGTGCACCGGTATATCGCCCAACATTAAGTTCGTTGTTGATTTTCTTAATCCATTTTCATTTATTTCATTCCATTTATTTATGGTTTTGGTGTACATTTGTTGCTAGAAGTGAGCTACAGTTTTTTGTCATTTGGAAAAGTTATTTATAAATGTTGTTCTAGCAGTGAAACACCATAGGCAGTCCTGCATTTGTTTATAGACTACCATCAGTTTGAACTGTGTAACTGGCAGGATCTGGAGCATTGAACTTTGGGCAGATTTATTAAAGCTTTTCTTTTATCATTGCCCCTTCAGAAAGGATTTGATGTCTTTAATGCACTGGACCTAATGGAGAACAAGACGTTTTTGGAGAAGCTCAAGTTTGGCATTGGAGATGGAAACCTGCAGTATTACCTCTACAATTGGAAATGTCCCAGTATGGGGTCAGAAAAGGTACAGGTTCTCAGATGTCATAGACATGGCTGAAGAATAAAATCAGTCCTTTTTTTAGTCAGTAGTCAGAGTCGAGTTAAGTTCATTGGCTTGTACACTAATTTAGCATTGACATTGCTAAGTTAATTCACTAGATGGACATAGTACTTCAACATCTGGCTCCCAAAGCACCTAGGTGTCACTTTGTGTGGTTTTCCATTGATTATTTTTTTACATACATTTACTTCTTTATTTTAATTCAATGTTTAAAAATCCTAGAAGTTTAATATACTGTACAGCTTACTGAGCTGCCATAATTATTATTATTTTCCTTTTTTTTAGGTGGGTTTGGTTCTACAGTGACCCATTCAACCATCCTTAATCTGTGTCTCACATGACAGCGAGGCAGATTTATGACATCACGCACTGACCACCTGACAGATGCTACCAATGGACTTCCTGCTTCAGGAAGGAGAATTCACCTGCCATTTTTAAGTTTGAACTTTGACCTTTTGGACCTGCACTACTGCTGCCAGACTGAGAGAGGATTTGTTTTCTTCTCTTTTCTCTCTTATTTCTCTCTTTTCCTCCCTCACTCTTCTTCTTATTCTCTCTGCGCATAGACCTAAAGCCATTGTAATTACCATCATCAGAGATGAGGAACCTTAATCTGTTATGGTTGTTAACAACAATGCACACACAGACACACACACATGCATACATGCTCATAGGTAATACCAGACAAGCTCACGATGATCCCTGATGCATAAGTGTTGCGTTATTCGCATCGGTAGATTCAACTCATTCAGTATAACATGATTTTACTCTCCTTATCCAATGGGAGGTGTTTTTTTGCAGAAACAATGAATGAAAATGTTAAATTCCTCAGTGTTTTAGAAAAGAACAGACAACAATCAAAGATACTTGAAAATTCCAAGAGAAAAAAAAACAGCCAATGAAATAATAAAAATCCCAAGTGGACATGACAAGGGCTTCTGTCAATGATTTTACTGTGGGCATTCTCTCTTTCACACATCTTTAACTGTTTGTTGCCATCTCTCTACTTTTGACAAACGTTGACCAACTGATGGGTGCGGTACATGGCGAACAAGATGGGGTTTTTTCGTCCTGGTTTTGCTTTGTCATTGCTTTTAATATGTCCTCTAATCAGTTTTTTGCTTATTTGTCTCTTAACTGCCTGTGATCCCCTTTCACTGTATTGCCAACAGAGAAGCACCGTCTGTTTTCCAGAAACAAGGAAACAATGAGAAATACCATATAAGATCCACAAGTTGACAATGGTCGGAACTTTAATGTATACCTTGCAGATTAAGGAGGGGGGTCATTATAAATTAGCAATAATGATGGTGTTTTTTGAGGAAACTGTTTTGATTGGAATGGGTGGGGGAGTTAAGAATGAAATGTGGTGATTTGTGTCGTGGACGATAGATTTTGCCTGCTCATAAAGTTGTACAGCTCTGTATGGATTGGAGAAGATCCTGATTGTATTGTAACTCTTATTTATCACATGACGTCATCTGTCCAACAAATGGAAGCAGATTGATTTACCAAATCAGTAGAGTTTTATGAGTGACTGGCAGTATCTATTTAAAGTTGTGGTTTTCTTGAACATCGTTTGGGCAATTTGAGGAAACAGGTTTTGGAAAGTACAATGGAAGCAACTGAAAACGGGTCTTTAGGTTTTTATGATGGAGTGAAAGATGTCAACCTGTATTAACTTTTTTTTTTTTTGTGCTAAATAAAAACTAGCAGCTGCTGTGAATGGTTGGGTTATGGTTTGTCATTTCTTAGTCTGGTCTCTAATTGTTTCACACGTGGTATATCGTTAGAAATGCAGATCTTTTTCTTTAATGCTGCTATTTCCTCTGCATGTGCTTTTCCTTCTTGGTGTAGAAAAGTTTAAGTTTAGCCACCACCAAGAGCAGTCAAACCACAATGTTTTGTTCTTTTAATGCCAATGACTGCAGCGATGTGAAACATTTGTCTTGTAGATGTGTTTATTATAGACCCTAGAATTAGACTAGTAGAAACTGCCTGATTTGTGTCAAATTCTGCAACGTACACTAAAGTTTAGAGTGTGTTATTTCTTCTAATGTTTTGAAAAAAGTCTCTCTTTGCCGGTAAAGCTTGTGTATGTAACTGTTGAAGAGTTTTGCACTCTGTCCTATAGATTCAGACTTGGAGCAGGAAATGCTGATACTTCAAAAGCTTAACGGGGTCTCCTCTGAATCACATTGACACATTTAGAGAAGAAATTAAATGTTTATAGCTGATATTAAACTATTGTTAATTTCCTGACCGATTTACATCTAACCACTGACAAAAACTGTAAACAGTCCCAGGCTTCTGTCATCTTATATTTTAAACTGAAAATTTAAATTTACCCTCAAGCCATCCAAGAAGTAGATTTTGTTTGTTTGTTTCTTCAGAACAGATTTACAGAAATTTAGCCTTACATTACTTGCTCATCAATGGACCCTCTGCAGTGAATTAGTAAATTAATATGAAGCAGAGGATGGATTATACAAATATGAAAATTATACTCTGTATTTACTAATTTTCTAAAAGCTCATACATTGCACTGATTTTGTTTCAACATGTTTCTTTGTCCCTGTCTGTTCTCCTCTTCCTGTCACTGCTTGTTAATGGTGTCTTGTTATACCTGTGTGAGTATCAAGTTTTGTATACACACAAACACACATACCACAGGTGTAGTACAGTCTTAATTTTACACTATGCATTATTTTGATAGTATTACCAATTTGACACAGTACAGCAATGGCTCAAATCATTTAATGGGATGTTGGCCAGAAACGAATTACTCAAATCCAGGAGGATAAAATCCAATTGTCACCTGGTAATGCACTCATTCTGTTTTCTTACTTTAGTGCACACATACATTAACAATGAAATATCTGAGGTATGATTGATGATATGTGTCCCAACAGTTAAAAAAACAACAACAAACCATTTACATCTGCTATTAGCAATTGTCTAAGGTTAGCTAAACATATTAGATTTATTAATATTTCTTTTTTTTTTCCTTTTTTATATCCTTTATAAAAAAAAAATCTGGATTTCGTTGGTTGATATTATACCAAATAGTCTAATTCCATATCCAGGCTTTCTGGCCAGTAAGGTCCCTCAGCACTTGGATGTACTAGTGGTTGGTAGTGGGATTGATGGACTGGCAATTGCTGTCCTGTTAGCTAAAGTGGGTAAAAAGGTTCTGGTTCTAGAGCAACATGACCGGGGCTAGAGGATGCTGTCACACCTTCACAGAGCGAGGCTTTGAGTTTGATGTTGATAAGAATGACTTTTGTACCTCAGCAATGGATCAATCTGATAAAACAGTATTTGTCTAAATTGGTCTCTAAATTGCATTTATTTCCTGTTCTATTTGAGCATTATTCACCCTTTCTTTAGTGTGTGTGTGTGTGGGTTTTTTTTCTCAATCTGTAGACTGAATATATGTATGCAGGCACCCCAATCAGTATTACATTGGAGAGATCTGTGGTTTTGATCATGGTATTGCTCACTTTAATGTTAAACTAAATGCCACCCTCAGACCACAGACGTCCATTAAAAACCTCTTCCTCACTGGTGAGTTTGTCTATGCAAATTCATATGGCATCCAAAAGTAGATTTATGGGTTACAAAATTGTTGTATTTGTTTTAGCTGATATAGTACCTGAGGTTTAGAATAAGGAATGTGAAGTGCTCTGGTTTATCCCCGTTATCTTTTAAATCTGGACTTTGCTTACAGGTCAGGATGTAATGTTGTGTGGCTTTGCTGGAGCGCTGACATGTGGTCCTGTTATCCTTCACCTTCACTGGATGCCACTGGTCTCGCCAAGAGAGTAAAGAATGGCAAGAACAAAGAATAAGTATCAGTAACACATAATGTTCATAATCATTCCCAGAGATATCAGATATGGCTCTGGAGAAGAACGAATGTAGGATATGTGTGATTAATAACCACTGCACTGCCTAACAATTAGGCACCACTGTATTTGTACCGAATCCTTCCTTTAACCCATTAACCTTCTTTTTGAAAGGTTTATTGTGTGAAAAGCAGAAGACATACACAGAAGACACTGTGTATTTTGGGGGTTTTGTAACTATCAGCTGAAATCTTAGTGGCACTTAGAATTGATTAATTACTGTGGATATAGGCCTGCAGGTCTGTATAAAGGGTTTACATGCATCTTTCTCAAATTAAATATTTCTGCAGTTATCTGCGTGTATTTCTGCTTTTTTAAGTTGCAGTGATATTTCAGACTGGTATAAACATGCCTATAAATGTGCTTATTAATATACAATGGATGTTTGTGCATACTGAATAAATATGTTCGTTTCAACAACAAATCACTGTGTGCTATGTATCAAGGGGGCAGTGTGGTCTCAAAATGGCAGACACTATATTTAATAAATGTCTCTTTTCTTACCTACCCTGCTGAAAAAAATAAAATAATAATGATCCTTAACCAGGTCAGATCATTACGTGTTTTATTATTATTATTATTATTATTATTATTATTATTTCATACAGTATTTGACTTATTTTTGCTTGCATTCACAGTGCATAGATGTACAAAGTCGTTTCACCTGGGAATACGTTTTCTTAAATAGTTGACATCACATGAGGGGGGATATCCAGAAAACAATCCTGGGCTGCTCATTGGTTGGTTTTGCAGATGCAAATCTCACACCCCTGGCCTACATGCGAGATTTTAATAAAATCATGGCAAACAACGCTTATTGATCCGTGTCATTGATCCATATTAGTAGGCAATCATTTTCTTGTTCAAGGTTTTAGATGACACTGACAGAAAAGGTAAGTTAATTTACTGAATTATAGTTTTATATCTTCGAAAGAGCGTATACCCATATGAACAAGTGTCACAACGTGCACGCTTACCGCGGTATTAATTCAGATAAATAGTCAAGAAACACCATTTTAATGCGAGATGAATATTTGTGTTTTGGATCAATCTCGTGTCACCGGTGATGGCTTCTGAATTTGGCTCTGAAGCTAAGTGGAAGTCAAATATATACAGGTTCCAATTACTTAATCAAGTCAGGTTCATTTGAATTTTCAAACCAATTTTAATCTCAGTAAGACCATGTGCAAACTTTTTTTTTTTTTTAAGTTTACGAACAAATCTTATGTCGACGGGATACTTCCTCAATTTTTAAATCAAAATGCTTTCAAAAATACTTATTGCATTAATGTAATTATGACGTTTATTCATTTTTTAAGACATACAGTTTAAGGTAGAGTTGAAAGCGTTTTAAAAAGCTTTGTCCGGTTTTCTAAATCTTTCTATACAGCACTCAGTGACTTTGGTCTCTTGCAGTAACACGCTCTGACAGACTGATCTGATCCAAACATGGATGACAGCTGTTGTTGGGAGAGCTCAGATTATGAAATGTTGGCAGAAATCGGCCAGGGCGCCTACGGAAAAGTGTACAAAGCCCGAGAGAGGCGCGGCCTGCAGCGCTTCATAGCGGTGAAGAGACTCCACATCCCCGAGGAGCCGGAGTCTGGCATCCCTCAGTTCGTGATTCGAGAAGTGGCTCTTCTGCGAAAACTAGAGCACTTCAACCACCCTAACATAGTCAGGTCAGTATATGGAAACGGTCAAAAATGCCACATACGCTTTGAAAAGCATAATGCATTTTCACATTTCTCGTCAGGTTGCTGAATGTATCAGCTGGATGGCAAAACGAGAAGTTTGACCTGACGCTGGTGTTTGAGTACATCGATCAGGATCTGACCACGTTTCTCAGCAAAGCATCAGAAAAAGGCCTGGCCAGGGACAAAATTAAGGTTTTAACATGGCTCATCTCATTTTGCAGCGACTTAATCTTTCATATAAATTAGTAATAGGGGAAAACCAGGGCTATTTTTACAATTTTACTATAGTCTTTTTGAAAATCAATTTCTGCATAGACATATGAGACCATGGGCCACAAACCAGTCATGCATAGCACAGGAATATGTTAAGCAATAGCCAGAAAAACATTGTGTGGGTCAAAATTGTTAATTTTTCTTTTATGCCAAAAATCATTGGGATAGTAAGTATGTTCCATGAACATATTGTGTAAATTTCCTACTGTAAATATATCAAAACTTCATTTTTGATTAGCAATATGCATTGCTAAGAACTTCATTTTGGCAACTTTAAAGGCCATTTTCTCTTTTTTATTATTATTATTATTTATTCATTTTTTGCCCCCTCGGACTCCAGATTTTCAAATAGTTGTATCTCAGCCAAATATTGTCTGATCCTAACAAACCATACATCAATGGAAATCAATTTATTGATGATCAATTTGGTCATCTTTCAGATGATCCATAAATCACAATAATAATAATAATAAAAAAAGACCCTTAATAGGAATGGTGATTTTTGTTTTATGGTTTTGTGGTCCAGGATCACATTTTATAGTCTTTGCTACAAAAAAGTCATTGTAGACTGCCACCATGATAGCCCATTAAAGAAGATAAAGATTGAATATATACACCTTTAGGGACAACATTCCCCAATGAAGCAGAATGGTATGGGATAAATTAAAGACTAGAGCATAGATTCATGTGTTTTTTTCTTTCTCTTTGTAAAGGATGTGATGCGTCAGCTGCTCAGCGGACTTGACTTCCTCCACACTAACACCGTCATTCATCGGGACCTGAAGCCAGACAATGTGCTCGTGAGCAGTCGAGGGGAGGTCAAGATTGCAGACTTCGGTTTAGCCAGAATATACACATACCATATCGCCCTCACCCCATGTGTATGGAGCTCAGATTGACGTTCACAGAAATAAGTGAGGTGGTAGTGAGCTCCTGCATGTGATGTATTTGTATTTGTTTGTGTGTAGGTGGTGACTCTGTGGTACAGGGCTCCAGAGGTCCTGCTGCAGTCCAGTTACATGTCTTCAGTGGATATCTGGAGTGCTGGGTGCATCTTTGCAGAGCTCTTTCTGTTAAGGTGAGAGCAAAACAGAGCTCAGAGAGACGTTTTATTCAATGGATATCAAGTCACAACTTGAAATACACTATCGTTCCAAAATTTGGGTTTGAAGGGAGGTGTTTTTTTTTTTTTTAATAAATGACAGTAATAACATTTATATACTGTTACAATATATTTCTATATCAAATAAAATATTTTAGTTTACACTTATATTCTTTGAAGAATCCAGAAAAATGTAGGAAGTTTCTACAAAAAAATTAAACAGCACATCTGTTTTCAACATTAATAATAATATCAATAATAATAATAATAATATGCTAATCAGCATATTAGAATGATTTCTGAAGGATCATGTGACACTACAGCCTAGATTAATGGCTGCTGAAAATTCAGCTTCATCACCACAGGAATAATTGGATTTGAAAATATTTTAATTAACATCTCACAACATTGCTGCTTTTACCGTGTTTTGATCAAATAAATGCGGCCTTGCTGAGCATAAGAGACTTCTTACAAACAACTTTGCTAAGTCTGTGATATCTTATCTTTCTCTCTCACCTTTTCTGCAGGCCTTTGTTTCGTGGATTCACAGAGATCCAGCAGCTGCAGAAGATCTTTGAGTGAGTCAAAATACTTAGCATTTCCGAATCCCAGTTAATATTATTTCAACCGACAACTACACCTTTCTGTGCTCCTTTGTGGTCTTGCATGTTTGCTCTCTCTCAGGGTCATTGGATTGCCGGGTGAGGAGGACTGGCCCATAGAAAGCCCTGTCTGCTACAGCCCTACATGGGCTGAGAAAAAGCCTACAAAACAACTATTACCGAGTCTCGCCCATGAGGAGAATGACCTGCTGTCTGTAAGTGGTATTTATTTCTATACGAGAGAGATTTTAGTGACTGGTACACAAAGTACACGTATATATAACTTTTCTCCTTTGAAACTTCTTTTTCCACACAGCAATTTCTGACTTTCAATCCAGCTCATCGTATCTCTGCCTGCAGAGCTTTGGCACATCCTTTCCTGGCAGACTGCAACCGTGAAGATGAATGACAGATGAGTGAAGAGGGTGGAGTCAGATGATCAGACAGGCTCCTCCCACCCAATCAGGGGTGCACCCAGAATTATCCTGTTAAATTTAGTTTTTTATTTTTTATAATGGAGTAAAGTGCAGCACCTTGACCTGTAGATCAAGATTTTGTCTAATGAAAATGAGGTGCAAATTTTTTTGGTGGAAATGTACAATTTTACTGGTACTGCTAAAAAGAAACAAATGCCCTCAAAAAGTCCAGCTGGTTTTGGAGCTCTTGCTCCTTAATATACCATCACCTTATTTATGTAATTACAGTGGTGAGGAGGAATGAGAATTTGTCTTTTTCACGTGTGACAACTCTCTAATAATGACATTTTGTGTATGTTGCAGCACAATTGGTTGTCTAACAGGTAAGTTTAATGTTTCCGGTTAGTTTCAGCGTGCTACCTTAGTGTTGTTTTTGAAAGTTGACTTAAAGTGATGTTTTTGTGCCTTGTTTTGTGTTTGTTTGGGCATCAATTGGAACTGTTTGCTTATTTTTAATCACATGCAGTGTTTTAAGTTCTGACCAAATTGTTTGAAGTTTTAATGTTTTCTGTTCCTGATGAATTTTCAGTAAACACAAACCAGAGCCAACAGTGCCTGTTTGTAATTAAATGGGCTGAGATTAAGTGTAGTTATGACATTATGCCCTATTTAATGAATACAATTAAATTAAATGTGTAACTGAATGCATATTTGACCATTTTTTTATACTGACACTTCAGTAATAAAATTGCAATTTCAATATTGTTTGCCTCCTTTTTTCTTGATCCGCGTAACAATTTCCATTTGATTAATCTAATGCTGTAGGTAAAGAGCTAAGACGACCACAAAGTGTCTTGCTGACCACAGTTATGGAAGTTGGCCACTGGGAGGCAGTCATGCCATGGTATTATTGCATATGATTTTTTTATACAATGTTATACAATAGCACATGACCATAAATTGATTCAGTCTCATAGAACGACATCTGCCATTCCCGAGAAATCTAATACAAAGGAGTCAGCGAGTTCAATTACTATTTTCACAGAATTTTCCATTTATTTTAAAATGAAAAGTCTAATTGTTAATGGTTAGCTGGCACTTGTTTATCCCAGCAGTAGCCTACCAGTGGTTTTGCATTTACTGTCGTGTCGCCTGAATTTCTGTTAGTTTGTTTCTTTAAAAAAGGAAACTTCCTTTAAAAAAAAAAAAAGACCAAAAGTAACTGGTTGATAAACTGAGCTGTGGCCCCTTAGAATGGAATGTTGACCTAGTCATGGGGGTATTTTTATCTCTCTCTCTCTCTCTCTCTCTCTCTCTCTCTCTCTCTCTCTCTCTCTCTCTCTCTCTCTCTCTCTCTCTCTCTCCATCTCTCTCTCTCTCTCTCCATCTCTCTCTCCATCTCTCTCTCTTGTTCTCTTTTCTCTCTCTCTCTCTCTCTCTCTCTCTCTCACACACACACACACACACACACACACACCCTAAAAGGGCCTTTCACTCGTTCTCATTGGCCATTGGGGCGGTGTGTGTGTGTGTGTGTGTGTGAAGCTGTCAGAGCTGATCCGAGCGCACAGCTGATCCACACAGACCGAGTAAGTACACTCATTCATTTCTGCCGTTACATTTATCACGAGTTTTAAGAATAACAACAGACAGACTTTTCTATAGTTTTGAAACTTAACGACAAAACGACCAGCTTTTGAGTTCATTTCATAAAGTTGCTTTGACAGTCCGTGTATTATTAACAGTTCAGTAGTGTCTTTCTCGTGTATGCTAATACACTCTAGCGCTGGATTTTGCTTGCAGACCAGACAATGTGCTTTTATTGTGTTGTGGATCTTTACTGTATAAAATGAGTGAAATGTTATATCTGCTTTACTGTCCTGCTCACTAGATATCTAGTTGCTTGAACCTATTTTCAGCGCATCAAACGCACCTATACACCTCTCAAACCCACGAACTCACTTCAAATTTCTATCTATAAATGTAGCCTACGCTACTGCAAATTCAAATGACATGAATCATTTGTCTATGCTGAGCATTATTTTCATATTGTGGTCGTCTGCATTTTCATAAAAAATTGATTAGCAGTATGATGACTGCTTCTAGTAATTAATGTAACACATACTTGAAGTTTTATAAACTGTGCACATACTGTACTGTAGTCTATGCATAATGCCGCAACGCTTTACAATACACCTTGATCAGTTGCATATTTTTTTATGATTTAGTTATTCATGTCTTTATTGTTTGTGTGTGTGTGTGTGTGTGTGTGTCAGGGTTATGACTTGCCTAGCTTGTGTGACCTGTGTGTTGTGTGAGTATAACCAAGGTCAAAAGCTATGTCATTTCTGTCACCCACTGGCATTTGTTATGTTCGTTCTGTTCCTGGTTAGCATCTTAAACATCTTTGTGTTGTACTGTTTACCACTTGTCTTAAGACTATTACTATGTCTGTCATAATGGTGTTAAATATAACCGTGACATTGCATTACCAGGTCATAGCGCAGGATGGGGGCTAGAAATGCTGGAATCCCATCATGGTTGTAGCTGTAAGTCCATGAACTTGCTCTACTCTGAATCCTTGTGATGTAACAGATCAGAATGACATGTCATAGTGTCTTGAGAGTAGTTATGCCAATATTTTGCATTCTTCAACCATTTGAAAACGATTGATTTAACAGATATGCACGCACACACACAGAGACACAACATAGACATAATGATTTTTATACTGTACAAACTGTATTTTCCATCCCCTAATCCTACTCCTCACACAAATATACTGCCGTTTTGGCAAGAATTTAGAATAGGGAACACTTTTTCACTATTATCTAATTCCTAATTTGCTGCTTATTAATAGTTAGTAGGTAGTTGTTAAGTTTAGGTATTGGGTAGGATAAGAGATATAGAATAAGGTCATCATAAGGCATTAATATGTGCTTTATTAGTACTAATGGATGGCTAATATTCTAGTAATATGCATGCTGTGGACATAACACACTCTTGCTTGTCTGAAATTACTCTAATATAGTGAATTGTCTAACATAACAGCCATTAATTATCAGATAAATGTAATATTTTAGTCTTAACAGCTAAAAACAAATGACAACATATTATTTTAGTAAATATTACTATTAAACAATATTGTAAAATTGTTAATAACAATAATAATAATTATTATTTATAATATTAATTAATATTATAGGACTCTGGTTGAGTCCCGGATGATAACCGAGAGAGATTTGTGATAAAAATAAATAATAAATATAATTGTTGTTATCATGGATATTTAGAAATATTTATTTTTGTAGCCTGGTTCATTAGTATTGTGACAAAAAGCAGAAATAAAACAATAATTTAAAGCCGATTTTAAGATGTTTATCATACCGATTCTCACCTGCTGTTTGAATATGAACAAGCCCTTTGGCAATTAATTGATGCCTAATTGTCTCAAATGCATCTTGAAATACTTGAAATACAAGCTGTGGACTCTTATTATTATCATCAGCCAGAAAGTCAGAAAACACACCTTCCATAAGCTAGCTGTAGTACAATTAATCCAGCGACTATTAAGCAAGATAAGTAGCGTGTGCTGAGAATACCTCAGTCGTGACTGGTGAATCGTGAATGCTGCTGTCTATGTGTGTGTGTTTGTTTGCATATGTCTGTGCTCAGCACATGTCCATGCCAGATAGAGTTACTGGATTAAGAACTGATGAGTCTAACTGATCCCAAACGACAACCAGCCACTACAGTGCCTTTCCTACCCATATCCTCAAACTCCCTCTCACGTGACTCGCTCTGTCTCTCTGGCTCTAGCGTAACAGCTTAATTTGTTTGCTCACTGCTGGATGCAGTGCAGGGACATCATTGCTTACAAACCGTGTCTTTAAAAGGCTCACATAATATAAAAGTAAGGACAAATAAATAAAATGTCAAGTGTTTTAAGCAATATCAAAGTCAGAAGTTAATTCGATGAAAACAAAGATGTTGTTAAATGCACGTAGCAGATCTTTTTAACACAAATAGATGGTTAAAACACTCTTTGCTCTCCTGATCTGAGACTCTTATCAGGGGTCATAACATGGCTAAGCTTGTTAAAACTCTCAGGCAAGTCACTCTCAGACAAGACATGCTCCCTCTAGAAAGAACATGGCAATGCTGCTGAAGATCCTGTCTGGTAATGCCTTAAGAGGTTTGAGCTATTATTAGATTAGATTTGACAACAGCATTTATCAGTGTTTATTTATTATAACTTAAATAAAAATCAATAGTCTTTTCTGTAGCTTGAACAGTGGAGTATGGCACAATGGGTTTGTGGGTTTTATTTCCAGGGAAAGCAAGAACTGATAATATGTAAATGTATAATTTGAATGCAATGCAAGTTGATTTGGATAAAAGTCTTTTTAATGCAGTACTGAACAGGCTCTTCTGATATGAGCTGTATGTAAACGAAACAAATCTTTAGGTTTAAAACCTTTATACCTGTACAGCTCGTATAACAAACTCCTACTATTTAACTGTGATGACATTGAGTTAAAGTGAAGGTCGACCCAAAAATGAAAATTCTGTTATCATTTTCTCACCATCGTGTAATTCGAGTTTCTTTCCTCTGTTGAGTACAAAAGAAGATATTTTGAAGAATGTTGGAAACCATAAAGTTGCTAGTAGCCATTGACTTCTGTAATATTTATTTGCAAGAAGAAAGAGATTCATACAGGTTGGGAATGACATGAGGGTGAATAAATTATGACAGACATTTTATATTTGAATGAACTGTCCTTTTAAATGCATCAACCTATGATTTCCACTATCAACAGATGAAAATATTTAAGCTACATTTATAAAATCTATAAATAACTAAAAATGGAAAGGTTTTTTTCCTTTGCGCTTTTGAAAAGTTTTGTGTACAGACAACTACATTATCAAAATGATCCTTGTTCTACGGAGCCCTGCACTACATGCAAGAAAAATAAATAAATCGTTTAAAATAAAATTCGTTCTCTCGATTTATAAATTGTAAACCGAAGGAATGAAATAGTAAATCGTGCACATGATTAAGCCTACTATTTTCTTACTGCATGCCATGTGCGGGGCTCTGTATTGTTCAGTTCCACAAAAACAAAAAATGCTATATCATCCATGCCAGACCATAACAAGTGGTAATGTCACTTTGTAAAGAAACAATACACACCTGCTCCAAACTCATTTCTATAGACTTCACATGTAATATGCATGGCTAAGACATCACCATTTTCACAAATTCACGTTTTCATAGTTTACATGGAGATGATAATGGTATTGTTTTCAAGAACTTGCAGTTTGAAACCCGTTTTCAAAAGTTTAAACTTTTAAGCTCTTGTTGGGCAAGACACATAAAAGGTTTTCCAGTTTTAGTTGAAAATGGTGTCCTCTCGGAGGAAGAGCACTATTATATCAGAAGGTCATAATAGTTGTGATTCCTCATGTTACGAGTTGAATTGAGAGCTCAAACTCTGGGTTCCTGAAACACCATATAAGGCTCGCTGAGTGAAGTAGCTCATTCTCTGCTGTAGTACTGCTGGATCTCTGCGCTGTTGTTATACTGGGCCTATTGTGTTTCATTTGTGAGAGGATCTGGCAGAATGCTGATGCTTACAGTTTGCTTATTTAGGAGCAGAGGACCCCTACACACACACACACAAACACACACACACACACACACACACACACACACACACACACACACACACACATACATACACACTCACTAATAGCTATTCTCTGATGGACTAAACTTCAACATTGAAACCAGTCATTGCTAGATATTCCCATTTCAAATCTATTCTTAACACTTCCAAAGGGCTTATTTAAAACATGAGTAATGGGTAATTATAGTTCAGTCTCATCACCAACTTTAGTCTGGCCTTCCACACACACACACACACACACACAAAATGGTACATTCCCTACAGCAGCTCTTCTTTAGGGCTCCCATGGGTCGACCATCCACCACATGCCAGGTCTACAGTACGTTATATGGGTGATAACATGATGATGTCATTATTTCTGTATGAGTAAATCTGTGTTTACGTTGTTATGGGAGTTTGGTGACTAGGTAACCACATCTGTGGACACATGAATGATAATTTAGGAAGGCATGTTTGGGTAATTTCATGTATTACAGCTGAGTGTGACTAACTGATGGCTTAAGATGATGGCTTACAGTCTCTTTTCAGACCAGATGCATTAGCTCCACTTGTTCTTCAGGTTCCTCATATTATTGCTCAGAAATGACTGTCACAACACACTCTTAAAAATAAAACACACTCTACAGTAATGCCATAGAAGAACCATTTCCCCCCCCCAAAGAACCTTTCAGTGAACAGTTCTTAAAAGAAGATTTTTTCACTATAAAACTATAAAATAATAATTTGTTTTACACTATTAAGAACTTTTTGTACAACAGAAAGGTTCCATGAACCAATGCTAATGAAGAACCTTTATTTGTGTATTTGTGAGATTAAAGAGATGTGAAAAATTAGCAACAATAGTAATTAAATTGAATCAGCCTATAGTTTTCATTCAAACCTGTTCAAGTGACCATCAGCATTTGTTTGATAGATAGTAATGCAGCATTACAATCAATCAATCAATCAATCAATCAATCAATCAATCAATCAAAATAAAATAAACCAAATCCAAAAAGCAGTTAGCAAATAACAGCAGTGTACTTTTGCAATTAATTTGTTTTTAAAAACAAATGAAAATGTTCAGCAAGGAGGCGTTCAATTTATCAAAACTGACAGAAAATACATTTAGAATTTTGCTAAAGATTTCATTTACTTCATTTACATTTACTATTCTTTTGAGCTTTCTATTCATAAATGTATCCTGAAAAAATATTAAATGTTTCTTGGGCAGCAAATCAGCATATTATAATGATTTTTGAGGATCATGTGACACTGAAGACTGGAGTAACAATGCTGAAAATTGAGTTTTGCATCCTATGAATAAATTACATGTTAAAATCTATTGGAATAGAAAACAGTAATTGAAAATTTTAATGATATCACATAATATTGCTGATTTTACTGTACTTTACTGTAATTAATGCCACTTTGGTGAGGATAAAATAATATTTTTTGAACTATTAAAAGGTCAGTGGGGGTATTTTAAAATACCTGAAACATGTTAGGCTAGCTTAAACATTTTATAATGGTGCATGCTTCTTGGAATTTATATCTTGAAATTTAAGCTGGTCTAAGAAGCTATTTGTTTTTATGTAGGAATAATTTTTGGAGGGAATTGTAAGTGTTATTACTATTTTTACTTCATGTTAGTAGGACAATATCAGTAAACTTGCTGAGACTGCAATATACTTAAATGCACCTATGTACTTCAGTGGTGTAGAGTGTCAGTGCAAGAGGAGTTTCCCATATGCAGGAGCTCAGCAAAACAGGTTATGGAGCACATTTACACAGATAAATAAAAGAGAAATGCTAGTTTTACAGGTAAGTTCATAGCCTTTAAAAAGTAAACATGCCTATATTTGTGGTGGAGATGATTGTTAAATTAACTTACTTTCGTGCTCCCCTTTTTATAGTTATGCGACAACGCTGTATGATTTATGAATGTGTCTGTTGAATTGTTTTGCAGCAGTGTCATGTCCTCGGGGAAGTAATCGGGATGGTACACAAATGCATTATTAGAGGAACCTGCTGTAATTTGAGCTTCTGATCAACCAAACTTTCTTCAGTTGAGACTCCACCCTTGTTTTTCCAATTTGAGGTGTTGATATCATCTTAATCACACACCAGGAGTTGTACTTCAGACTTCCAAAGTGAGTTCATGATATGGATAAAATGGAAAGTGTAGGCCAGGAGTCCAGAGCTGAACGGATAGCTCGCTACAAAGCAGAGAGACGCCGAGAGCTGGCCGAACGTTACGGCAGCCAGGAAGAGGAGCTTCCATCTAAGTGGTCGAGAAGAGAGAGGGAAGGACGCGGCGTCCGTGACTCTACCTATGCGGATAAGTCTGTTTCGGGAGGAATGAATGGAGGGATGGGGAGGAATGGACAAACACCACTGGAAGAGAGGCCTGTTACAGAAAAGATCTCCAATGGGTGTAAGGTGAACAGCCGTGGAGAGAACATACACAAAAACAGGTGAGCTTTCCTGTGCCTTTGTACGTTTACATTTACATTTAGTCATTTGGAGACACTCTTATCCAAAGCGACTTACAACTGGGGGATACATAAAGCGATTCTTCTTAAAGAAGCAAACAGACATAAGAAGTGCAATACCTAAACTCATAATTTGCTGCTTATTAATAGTTAGTAAGGTAGGTATTTAGTTTAGGTATTGGGTAGGATTAGAGATGTAGAGTATAGTCATGCAGAATATGTGCTTTATATTTAGATTGGTCTTTATTATATATATATATATATATATATATATATATATATATATACATACATACATACATACATACACTATATAAGTGTTGCCAAAATTCTAAATTATATTTAAAATATCAAGTTTAAATGTTTATTATTTATTTTCCTAAAACACATCCCTGGTTTTACTGTGGGCATAAGCAAGGCATTAATTGCAATGAGGGAGATATGGAAAATGTTCTGCCAATATTGAGACTGATTTAAACAAGATTACCTCTGAATATATTCTGATCCCCACTAGGTTTTGCTATATTTCCCTGTGCACTAAAAAATAATATTTAGACCGAACTAATTTGATTTTGAATTACATTGTTTTAACATAAACTAATTAACTTAATGTGGTACATATTTAATGGTAGTACATAAATGAAACAGGCCAAATATCTGAATTAAGAAAAGCATGGCATATTCTGTTATTAACAATTTATATCTGTCTGATTTTATTTAAATAATATTTTTAAATGCTATTTATTAAACTTGCTTAGAATCATGCATCTGTTTATTGTGGAAACAATTACATTCATTCAGTTGAAAATTATAAATATGGCAAGTTGTGCAACGATCAGTATTCAGTTAGTTCAAATGTGTGAGATTGAAACAAAGTTGATTTGTTGATGAGAAATATTTAAACCTTGTTATTGTGTATTTAAAACATACAGTTTACTAGTACTACTACAGAATTCTTATTTGTTTAATTTATGTATGACTGGCAAATACGCATCACATGAAGTTAGTTTCTTTATGTCAAAACTGTCTAATACAAATGGATGGAAATGTTATATGCAATACACAAACATAAATCATAAGTTTAGACCTAAATATATATTTTTTCCAGCTACACTTTTATCATTCTCTATATCCACCCCTGTCCCTGTTGTCTCTCAGCTGTCCCTTCCGTGCACACTTTATTTCCTCCAGTTCTTGTCTCTAGCTGAAATCTTCTGCCTCTCTCCAGGGAAAGTTTGTTGGGCTCGTCTGGTACAGTGGCTGGGGAAAACCCTCCAGACTCCTATGGGCCCTCAACCCCTGACACTCCTCAGTTACACACTCATGTATCAGTAGGCCAGCTGAAGAACGCTCTTCTACAGCAAACCTCGAGCCCAGCTCCGTCTGATAGAGTGTAGGGACGCCTCAGTGTGTGTGTTCATTTACTGCTTCATTCTGTTTGTGTTATCCCAGGCAAAACATTTTCAGCTGTTTGGCCAGTGTTAACTATCACTCTAGTAATTTGCATAATGTGTCTACTTTAAAATATGTTTGAAATTGTGCAATAAACACTGTATATATTTTAATATACAATCCATATTAATATAATGTATAAGCTAGTCAAACATAACTGGTCAAACATATTATTTCTATTTCAAATAAATGCTGTTGTTTGTAATTTATATTCATTTTAAAATCTTGAAAAAATATATCAGTTTCTAAAAATATATTAAGCAACACAACCGTTTTTAACATTGACAATAATACAGTTTTTTTCGATTGCTATTCGACAGTGAGCAAATCTGGAGCTACATGTGCAAAACTCTAACTACAGTCTGCACTACCAACAGTCACCTGAGCTAAACAGTTCACATCACCTGTATCATCAAACACCAATACAGAAAATACTAACTTTTCATCTTTACAGTTTGAACAGTTTCAGTGGCTTCATACAAAGTCATATTTTCTTCAAAGAAAAGAGTGACATTCTTTCAGGATTTATTTACATTAGAACATAATTCTTTAAGGTAAATGAAAATTAGTCAATAGTCTGCAGTAATTTACAGAATTACAGTAATGAGAAAAAAAGGTAGAAACTAAAAGTACATACTGTAATTCGAACAAATAATTTTCAGGGCTAATCCTGAAATTGCAATCAGCAGTGTTTGAAAGGCACAAGGCTGAAATCTATTCTGTTTTGAATGTGTGGTTCACAGTTTTGACAGCAGTGTGTTAGCATTTGAACAAAGTGCTGTAAATCCACAGTGTTGTGCAGGTTGTGGTTAAAGTCGTGGGATAAGTGTGTAGAGTTTTGAAAACTGTGTTCAAGCAATGAAAACGAACTAGAGTTTGTTCCACATGTACTGCTGCTGTGCAGACTGTAGTTAGAGTTTTGCACATGTGACTCCAGTTGTGCCCACTGTCGTTTAGCAATCGAAAAAAACTGTAATACGTTTTCTTGAGCGGCAAATCAGCATATTACAATGATTTCTGAAGGATCATGTGACACTGAAGACTGGAGGCATCACAGGAAAATAAATTACTATTTTTAAATATATTCAAATAGAAAAAAGTTATTTATAAATTGTCATGGTATTTCACAATATCACCGTTTTTATATATTTTTTTGTGCTGTCAAATAATTGCATCCAAAATATATATTTGTGGTTTGTTTACATAATATATATGTGTGAGCTGTGTATATTTATAATGTATGTATTTATTTTATGTTTATATATTACATATATTTATATAAAATATAAGAATATAAATATATAAATGTATATGCATGTAAATATTTCCAAAATATATACTGTATATGAGTGTATCTATATATACTTAATAAATATACACAGTACACACGCATATATTACATAAACAAAAAACTATTATTTTGTTTAAAAAATCATCTCAGGTTACGAATGTAACCATGGTTTCCTGAGAGGGAACGAGACACTGTGTCCTCTAGGGGTCGCTTTGGGGAACACCTCGTCGTGACCCGTGTCTGAAGCATACTTTGAAAAATGCCACCGTGTTGGCCGGCGACAGCCTCTGACGTCACTACCGGCGCGACTATATATCCTCTCCGTAGGACCAACTATGCTTCATCCCCTTGGTGCGAAGGCGACATTCCCCGAGCCTCAGCCCCTGCCTCAACAGGATGTCTGCTCTCACAGTGCATCTCAAAAACAGTATGTAGTACTGGAGCGCTCTGGTGAAAAAAACGAGAATTCAGTCTCATATGAGAGGAGGACTCCGAGCTCAGAGTAGCACGCTCATAGGCGACCCTTTTTCTTTTGGAAAAGGGGAGCGCTGCTAAACTACCACAAGAATTGCCCAACAGCCCCTCATGTTGAGGGAAGCGATGCTTGAGGTGTATAACAAATACACACTGGCTGAATGAAGCCCAAGACACCCAGGCCTAATCATCTTAAGAAAGGGAACGAAGCGGAGCGCGTAACCCCTATCGTACAGGATTTCAGAAAGTGCGCAGAGTCTTGCGTGCACACTTACCACTTACGTGGATTTCAGACAGTGCGCAAAGTGTTCACGTGCACACTGACCACCATGTGGTTTTGAGAAAGTACACAGGCTTAGCTTGTGTACTGAAAGGTTCCTAAGCATTGCAGAGGCGCTGGATCGCACGGGAGAGGCCAGCTCCAATTTTCCAAACCTCAAGCGAGGGGAGCATCACCTGAGGCAGTTCATACAGAAAGACTTCCGTAACTACCAACTCCACCTTCCCAGTGGACGTCGCTAAGCGGCCAGGAGGCCCCTCAGGGTGACCTGGCCGGATATCCTGCCGGATGCGCCAAGCGGCCAGGCGGCCCCTCAGGGTCGTATATAACCACCAGCAATATAACACCCATAAGCAGATAAAGAAAGGGTTACATACTCACCTACCCTCCTGTACCAGAGTCCCGCTTACGGGGTGCCCCCTTTTGGTCCGGACCATCAGTAAGGTGGTTACTATGAATATAGGGGAATATTACTGGATATGGAATATCCAGACTATGTAACTGGTCACTGGAATATTGGGGAAGTTGTGGCCTAATGGTTACAGAGTCGGACTTTCAATTGAAAGGTTGTGAGTTCGAGTCTCGGGCCGGCAGGAATTGTAGGTGCGGGGAGTGCATGTACAGTTCTCTCTCCACCTTCAATACCACGACTGAGGTGCCCTTGAGCAAGGCATCGAACCCCCAACTGCTCCCCGGGCGCCGCAGCATAAATGGCTGCCCACTGCTCCGGGTGTGTGTTCACAGTGTGTGTGTGTGTGTGTGTTCACTGCTCTGTGTGTGTGCACTTTGGATGGGTTAAATGCAGAGCACGAATTCTGAATATGGGTCACCATACTTGGCTGAATTTCACGTTCACTTTTTTTTATAGGACCAACCAAAAACATCATAGGTCCAGCATAGGAGACTGTTATGTGAGAAATTTTCCACCTAACCTCGATCAGGTGGAGAGCTGCGACACTAGCCTTCTGTGCCCGTCTTTGATCCTCAGATCGAGATGGGCCAGGACCCCTTTGTTGTTCGGGCTCAGACCTGGACCTTTGTGGAATGAAGGATTTAAAGGCAGCTGAGCGCGCCCTTGCCTCCCTAAACTTTTCGACCACCATCTCGACAGAGGTACCGAAGAGCTCAGAAGGCGAGACCGGAGCATCGAGAAGAAACCCCCTTTCTACCCTCCCGATGTCTGCCAGGTTCACCCACAGATGTCTCTCCATTACCACCATGGCCGCCATAGACCTACCCATGGTGGAGGCGGCCTGCTTGGTAGCACGGAGAGAGAGGTCTGTGGTGCGGCGCAGCTCGGCTACCTGGTCAGCTGAAAGGCCCTCGCCTGTATCAGGTCCTTCAGCAGGTCAGCCTGGTAAGCCTGAAGTACTGCCATCCTGTGCAACGAAGCCACAGCCTGACCTGCTGCTGCGTATGCTTTACCATTTAAGCGGGATGTATCCTGGAGGGGCTTAGATGGCAAAGAGGGAGATTTAAGAGAGGATGTTTCCCCCACAGAGAGATAGCTACCCAGCGTCTCTTCTACAGGGGGCATCCTCTCATAGCCGTTTTCAAGCATGCCCTCGATATTAGCATAACTCGTATGCTAAAACCGATGGATGCGAGAGGAAAATGGCCTCTTCCATTCCTTTTTGACTTCTGCATGTAAGTCAGGCAAGAATGGAAGGCTCACCTGGGCTGGAGGGCTATGGTCAGACAAATAACGCTCATCGAGGCGACCTCGCAGCGTCACTTTTCTGGCACGCTTCCATGGCAAGTCTAATTTTGCCGTGGCGCGATCCACAACCTCTAACAGCTCCCCATACGCAGGGCAGGAGGATTGAGAAGGCTTAGCCTCAGCTTCTTCGCCACTCTCAGATATCTCCTGCTCTTTCTGGGTAGAACCCAGCAGGGCACTAACTTCAGTATCAGAATGGGTTAATGACAACGCATCTTTCTCCTGAAGTTCACTCTTGTCTGCCGCCGAAGAGTGTGAAAGGAAAAGTCCCCCTCTACACTCCTCAGCGAGATCCACCTGTGATCCCCACAAGCTGATTCTCCTCCGTGCCTCGGCAACGGCGGGTCCTAAACCGCGGGAACCAGATGGCTGTACCTCTTTCCTCGAAAAGAGAGACAAACGAGAGCGGAGCTTTTTCACAGAAAAACGCTCGCAGTGCACGCAGATTGCCCCCTCAAGGACATCGCGTGTGTGCTCTTCGTCCAAACAAGAGATGCAAAGACTGTGTGTGTCATCAGGTAACAAATAACGCTGACATGGATGCACACACTGTTTAAACGCCTTACTAGTGGATGCCATGATAACAATGATAGATCGCTTTTACCATTTTGGTCGTTTCTCAGATGTACGCTTCAAACAAAACAGTCAATGAAGACGAAGAAGATAAGTGACGGGTCCTACGGGCGCGTATTTATAGTCGCGACGGTAGTGACGTCAGAGGCTGTCACCGGCCAACACGTTGGCGTTTTTCAAAGTATGCTTCAGACACGGGTCACGACGAGGTGTTCCCCAAAGCGACCCCTAGAGGACGCAGTTCGAAGTTCCCTTGACAGGGAATGCAGCATTCTTGAGCATAATATCTCTTTCAAAAACATAAAAGAATCTTACTGACCTCCAATTTGAATGGTAGTATATAAATATAAAATAGCTCCAGTCTATTTATCCTTGTATGCAAAATATAAAATTTTGAGGTTCACTTTAGTTTATATTTATTACTGGAGTCTATCTCTGATCTCTTTATGTAATAAACTGTATTCTGTGCACATTTTGTGGTGCTAACACAATGCTAATGTGCACCTGTAGTTTTGGGGCAGTGTGATTGATTCTGTCTAACACTCTACATTCTTCAGTGTGCTGTGAGGAGTAGCAGAGCTCTTTTCTAATCTTTTCCTTTGACTCATTGCTTCTTTCTCTGTTTCTTTTCCCCATGTTCTTCCTCTCCTTCATCTGTTATGGTCTATCTACTCAAATACTAGAGCCACTGATGGTGGTGTGGTGGCCTTGACGCTTGACCACGCAGCTCAACCAGCTGCTGAAGGAAGTCGTCGGCGTGCCCGTCGATACATGCCAGGGGATGCTGCAGGGAGCCGCAAAAATAGTGAACGCTTTCGTACTCAACCCGTAACAGCCTGTGAGATAAAGGACAGCTGCGGGTACGGAGACGACTGTCTCTGATCTCCACTTAGGCCTTCAGTGTGCTTCAGCTGCTTACTACCTAGACACACTAACTTTATTATTAACCTTTTAAGATGTGACAAAACCATTTGTACATGCAAATGCCTCTGAACATTGCTTACATACATTATACATTACCATTCAGAAGTTTGTGGTTTTGATGAATACTATTATTCATCAAGGAAGCTTTGAATTTATCTAAAGTGAAAGTAAAGACATTTTTAATGTTACACAAGTTTTCTATAGTTGGTAAGCATAAGAAACATATTTCAAAAACATTTAAAAAATTGCACCGAACCCAACTTTTGAATAGTAGTCTATGTACATGAAGTGGAGTGTGTTTCTGCCACTGGATAAAAAAGAGAGAAAGAAAGAAAGAAAGAAGAATGCTATTAATAAAAGGTTATTGTGAATTTTTATCTTACAATTCATTTTTTTCTTCCTTGCAATTTTGAGTTTAGATCTGAGTTTTGCAAGACAAAGTCTAAACTGTCATGAAGAATAGCAAACCCCTTTTTATTCAGTGGGGGGAACAAAATAACAGTTGATGTAAACTCAGCATTCTGATAAAAGAGTCAGAATTAGGAGATATAAAATCAGAATTCTGAGTTGCGAGTTCTTAAAATTAAAAAAAAAAGTCTGAATTGTAAGATAAAAAGGTGCAATTGCCATTTTTATATTTGGGTATAGGATTAAAGGATGAAGAATATGTTCATGCAGAATAAGACATGCATATGTGCTTTATAAGCAATATGTGCTTTATAATAATCAGCCAAAATGCCAGTAACATGCATGCTAATGAGATAAGTGAGACTTGGTCCCTAAACCAAAGTATTTGCCACACACACTCACATTCACACTCACACATATATTTATAATACATACATATTTTTGTATCACTGCATAAAAACAAACAAATGTTTAAGAAAAGGCTGGGCGTGTTTGTTGCTATTTTAATAATTTAAGAGCGAAATCCGAGGACGTTTTAGTTCTATTGTACCTTTCAACTACTTGGAATATATTCACAGATGTCAGAGATCATAAGTCAGCACAGTCCTTTCCTTTGAGTCAGGAAATGAGTTCAGCATGTATTTGAGGTGCTTGATAGGATCATCAAACAGGGTGTGTGTGAGAGCTCACAGTGCATTATGTCATGCTTCTAACCTGCACAGATGTGTCTGTGTCTGTCACAATGCCTGTAATGCAGGAGAGGCTTGTTACAGCAGATCTGGCGTGAAGTCATCTCACTTTTTTCTGTGTATCTTTTACTTTGCATGAGAAGGTTTGAATGAGTGGTTGAATGTGAGTTTGATTGTCTGCTGCTTCCTGTTACTCTGAGAGCTCTCATGTTTTCTTTATTTCACAGAAGAATGGACGATGAAAATCAAGACAACTCACAAAGTAAGTGCTTAATATTGCTGTATTTTTAATTTAGGTGATATAAGCTGTTATAAGTAATTAATGTGGTTACAAAGTTAAAACCTGCAGTAAGAAGCTCATTGCACTTTTTTTTGCAAATGAATCTAAAACTCTTGAATTTTAATAGACATAATTTTGACAAGATAAATAAGGTGAAAACAAAGGTGATGGTATAATAATGAAATATTTTTGCAATTAATTGTTGATGAAATTTTAGTATACTTTTCAAATGTTTGTTATTGGTATAATTTTTTTGTGCTTTTTTAAAGATCTTATGCTCACCGAGACTGCATATATTTGATCAAAAATACAGTAAAATTTTAAAAATTGTGAAATATTATTACAATTTAAAATTTAAATGTTTTCTATTTTAATATATATATTAAAATGTACATTATTTCTGTGTGCAAAGCTGAATTTTCAGCATTATTGCTCCAGTCTGCAGTGTCACATTTCCATCAGAAATCATTTTAATATGCTAATTTGCTGCTCAAGAAACATTTATGATTGATATCCATGTTGCTTAATATTTTTGTGGAAACCGTCACATTTTTCAAGATACTTTGATTTACATTTACATTTATTAGTTTAGCAGACACTTTTATCCAAGGTCGAATTCAGTTATTCTTTTGATGAATAGAAAGTTCAAAAGAACATTTATTTAAAACACTGTTGTAACATTGTAAATGTTATTATTTTCATTTCGATCAGTTCAATGCTGAATAAAGTATTAATTTATTTGTTAAAGAAAAAAAAAATCTTACTGACCCAAAACTTTGATTGGTAGTTTACAGTATATAGTACTGTAGTACTTACATTTATAGCAGTTTGTTGTCGTTGTCAGTGATTGTTAAACTGTTGTCTTAGTGGCCTTTCATACATTTTGTAACTCTTACGCTACATAGTATAAGTGCAATGTAATACCTATTTTAAAAATAAAATTTTTATAAGTCCTGCTAGTTTTATGATGGAATGAAACGATGGATCAAAGTGAGACAGTGTGTAGTGGAAGTGTGTAGGATACCATAGTAAACCAAAACATAAACACACTCTTATACACATGCAAATATTTTGAGTAAGTGGAGACTGTCGTAAACAGTTATAATGACCTCTGTTTTATTACCGGAGAGAGGATAAATCTTACGAGGCTGCATTAGAGCAAGCTTAAAAAGTGACACATATAAGTTATGCTTTTCAGGACAGTGATAAGTCACACACAATCATCTGATCATCTAAAAACACAGTTAGCATAATGAACAAAGCTCAAACATGACCTGAGAGACAAACAGAGAGAAGAAGTGTGTGTGTGTGTGTGTGTGTGTGTGTGTGTGTGTGTGTGTGTGTGTGTGTGTGTGTGTGTGTGGTTGAGATCAGCCGTAAATCTGCCAGTTAAGAGAAGTACACACAGGTGAAGAATACATCTGCCAGGCCGTCTGTGATTTTGGCCAAACATGGAGCAATGAGTTTATGAGTGCGTGAGAGAGTAGGTATGATATGTTTGTTAGTCATTTAGTGATCTCACACAGACATTTGGCCATTATGATCTAAGGTGAATCAAATGCACATGTGTTTGCGCGTATGCATTTTAGGCAACTATAGTTTATAGTTTAGAACTGAGTGGAATCTGACAAAACCTCTCTATAGGGACAACCTCAATTACAAAAACGATATGAATAGTATTTTTTAGTCTTTTAATTGAAATGATTGAGTTATATTAAGTTCATTATAGTTCACTCAATCAACTTAGAAAGACGGTAGTTATGATATGTTCTCAATTAGATAAATATGTGTGTATCAGCACAGTGATCCTTTTCCACATGTAATGTGTTCTTGCTGTTTTTCTTGCAGTGGATGTAAAGACAGATGACAGAGCCAAGATGAGTGTAGCTGCCAAGATGTCTCTGTTTAAAGTAGGTGAAACAAGAGCCCATCATATCTCTTTAGCATCTGCTGCATGCTGAAAAGAAAAAGGTCATTGCCATGGATGGAATACACACACACACACACACACACACACACACACACACACACACACACACACACACACACACACACAGACACACACACACACACACACACACACACACACACACACACACACACCTTGTATATATTTACCCATGTGGGGACTTCTCAATTTACTGTTCTCAATAGAAGCTAATTATATATACTGTAGACTATACTACCATAAAATACACCTTTTGGTACTTTTATGATTATTCTGTTTTGTCAGGCATCATTGTCTTATATTTTCAGAAATGACACACTCAGAACATACACTCATATTCAAAGATCTTCCAGAGTTTATTTAGTTATTTATTTAGTTTTCAGAATAGAGCAAATATATGAGTTGTGAAAAACACCTACTAGGAAACATTAGATGATTAATTTTGAATGCACTCATTTAAATATCGTGTTATGTGCAACTTTCTCTCTCTCTCTCTCTCTCTTTCTCTCTCTGTTTCTGATCCAGTATATTTTCTCTTCTCTGTTCTCTCTCTATGTCTGTCTTTGGACTGTAGGTGGTAATAAGACACCTGGAGTGTTTGGTTACAGTGTGACCCACTGGGTTTCATTGGTTACTGTGTCTTCCTTACCCACAGTGCCAACCCAGGCTCTATTTTATTTATTCTGCCATTGACCCACTTCAACAGAGACATTTAAAATTGCATTGCAATTGAATTTTTGCAGATACAGAAATGACAGGAAGTGTTCACCTAAATGTTCACCTACGATAATTCTGTAATTTATTCATCCACGTGTTAATGTGATTATTTGGGGAACACATAAGTAGATTAAAAAAAAAAATGTTTTACATTCAATGAAAGTGAATTGTGACCAGGGACAAAAAATGAAGTATATTAAAGAGTGAATGCCAACATAAATATAACGAACGAAATCTGAAATAACTTTTATGGTCATTTTTTGAATTTGATGCCGCTTGGTCACCATTCACATTTATATTTAAGTAACATGAACATTAAGCCTGTTTCACACATACTCCATCTGCAGTGCGAATGCAGTCCGTGCGCGTTAACATTATGTGTGTGGTGCAGAAGCAGCACGGACTCATTGTGCTTTCACATGGGACGCGTTTGCAGTCCGCTACTGGTCCGCGGCTGTTTAGTACACAAACAAAACATTTGTTCATTATTTTATATTTAAGATAATGTAAAAAAAAAAAAAAAAAAAAAAAAAACCCTATTTCAGCATTGTGACTTTTTTATCACAGAACAGTAACAATCTTTCATAATCATTTTAGTTTAAACTCAATAAATATAAACAACATATTATTCATGCATTTGACTCCTAGGTTTGTATAATAAGCTGCTCAAGCAAGCGGCAAAACATTTTAAACACAACAATTAGCCTACTGTTCTTGTTAGGATATCGCAAATATTTAAAATTAAAACACCACTGACAGAAACAGTCGACTCTCGTGCCTTTCGCATTTAAATCTTTATTACAAGCAATTGCACGTTTCTAAATGAACTTTGTTTTTCTGCTTCCATAAAAGTGCATATATTATGTTGCCTCGTTTATTTAAAGGTGCTCTTGTTCTTGTTTTAAACCTAGCCAAAAACCCATGTGTTGCGTGTGAAACACAGTAGGCTTTAATTAGTATACATCTATT
Organism: Carassius carassius; assembly: GCF_963082965.1. Taxonomy (NCBI): domain Eukaryota; kingdom Metazoa; phylum Chordata; class Actinopteri; order Cypriniformes; family Cyprinidae; genus Carassius; species Carassius carassius. The sequence continues at coordinate 37,026,392 of NC_081755.1, read as the reverse complement.
GTGAGATTACTGCATTTCCGTGTCAATTCATGTTCATTTTTACCGCGAACAATGCGCTATCACTTTAATTCAGCATGTGCAGCACAGCAAAAATAGACCCAGTATGTAAACGATTGCTGCACTGCTGCAGACACACCACTCCTGGAATGCACTGACGGACCGCAACCGCGTGCAGTGTGAACGCTCTGATCTTTTAACATGGGTGCGTACAAAAAATATGCAACGCATACGCACTGCAGACGGAGTATGTGTGAAACAGGCGTCAACTTTTGATTAATGTTGTTCCTCTGTCAGGAGTTGGAGAAGACCGCTTCACCTGAGGCTTCCTCGTTCCTCAAACCTCGCTCCAGTAATAGTTTCCATGAGCGCAGAGTTCGCCGTAACAACGATCCTCGAGCACTCACTCAGCCAATCACCTTTGAGGAAACAGTGATGGCAGCGAGGTAGGCAGGACTGAGACAGGACATCTGTCTCACAATCTTTAGCTATACTCACATCAGGAGGGCCACTGTTACAAAGGCCATTCACCTAAAAAAGTCATTCTGAGAGTTAATAACAAGCAGCATATTTGGGAAAAAGATGATGAGCTTATTAACTGCTAATTAACTGTCTATTATTCTTCCTCCAGTCCACAGTTGCGTGAGGAAGGTGAGGCTGAGCCTGATGCAGAGGATGATGCAGGCACTAAACTGTCGATGAGTGAGAAACTGGCTCTCTTCAACAAACTGTCTCAGCCCATATTGGGTGCTGTGGGGAGTCCTGCAAGAGACGGCAGCCCTCTAGAGGCCTCTGGGAGACGCAGACAGAAGGGTGCACGTTACCGCACACAGCCCATCACTGTGGATGAGGTCAATTTGGTAAATGTATTTGTGGTGCATAAACATACTGTGTAGGTCTGCATATCTGTAATTACTAGAAGTCTTCTCCATTTGCCACTTGCGGAGTAACTCTAGTCAGTGTATGGTGAGCAAATCAGTGTGTTACAAGAGCTTTAGATCTAGTGACCCTCATGAAAGGACCAGATTTCGGTTTATGCTGGCTGGTTGATGTTTAGCCTGTGGACCAGCAAAGCAACTCTTTCGCCCCACTGTTTTTTTTTTTGTTTTTTTTTGTTTTTTTTAAGTTGCCAGTCACTGCAACATTTTTTATCATTTTCACAAAAATCTTATGACCCCAGAATATTATGCATGTATAAATATCTAAACATGTAATGTCAAAAGAAAGAGCTTCATGCATTAATTTTTTATTAAGACTTGAATTTTGGTAGTTTTCATCACAATGCAACATTTTAAACAAAATGCCACATCCTGGGTTGACATTTCATTCAGTATAAATTGCTAATTTAAAATAAAAATAAATAATGTGGTAGAAATACATATTGCAATGGCAAAATGAAAGTTTGGAAATATAAACTGATATTTCCGCCTGACACACTTCAGCAAAGGATAGAAAAAACTGACTTAAAACTATTTTTAGCTGGTGACAATACTAGGGTTCTAATTTGGCCACCACTGTATACAGTATATACAGGGAATTGTTTATTTTGTGACTATAAATTCTAGAGTATCTGCTCTGCTACTTTCAGAGACATTGACAAGCTTTCTTCCACTCTTAGCTTCAGAAAGGGCCTGTTGAGCTTCCTCGTCTTCATCTGGCGCCTGACCTCTCTGACCGACAGCAGGCTGAGTCCATCAATCTGAAGCCCAGTGAAGTGCATCTCTCTGGGCTGAGCTCTTCACAAGAGTGGGGTTCCTCCTCCGAATTCACCTCATCACCCAATTTGAAGCCTACATCAGATAGCAACTCCCAGAAGGCAGTGCAGATTAAAGGCATCTTGAAAAAGAGCTCTTCTGAGGGAGTGGTGTGGAGGAGTGAAAGCAGAGACAGGGATAACCTGAATGGACATGGCCTGGAGCAGATCGGGAGAGAGAGAGAAGTGATAGAAGAGAGACATATGACACCTGTGGATCAATCTCCAGCTCCTCTCTCCAGCGCTCCCTGGAGGCAGAGGGCAAGGAAGGAAGCCTCTGCATACTCTGGCAGAACACGGAGATCTGCCCCTAAGCCTGAGTTATGTCCATCTCTATCAGAAGACCTCCAGATCACTGAACAGAGCAGAGAATCAGCCATCAGTGACAGGTACTCAGAAAACACACATACATTATGCAAAAAAAAATTATTTTGTATGCGATTAATTGTTTGATAGCACTAGTTTTGTAGCCTGACTACGTCAGACTTCATACTTCCACTCAATTTCAGTTCGCTTCTATACTCAATCTGAGATAGCAAACCAGCTCCCAGATTTCCTCTGGCTCCAAACCAGCTGTCCAATCAACGAACAGAGGGCATGCTGACGTAGACGCTAAGCTAAGCGCCAAATTTAAGATTGTAGTTTAGGTAACGGAAATCGAAACCGACCACGCATATGGAGACAGGGGATGC